>NC_057794.1:460236935-460287005 GCF_018294505.1 Triticum aestivum
AGTACTTGCCTAAGTTCTCTCACTAGGAGACTTAGCTGGAGTCCAGTACTCGCCGAAGTTTGAAAAAATCCTACCCAGTGGAGAGCAATCCTCCCACTCGGGGCTTAGCTGCAATCCAGTACTCGCCTAAGTTCTCTCACTAGGAGACTTAGTTGCAGCCCAGTACTCGCCTAAGTTTGAAAAAATCCTACCGAGTGGAGAGCAGTCCTCTCACTCGGGAGTCTTAGTTGCAGTCCAGTGCTTGCCTAAGTACGGAACATACCCCTATCCGCAAGGACGACAAGGTGCGGGTCGACTGCAACCTTCTCCTTCGGAGCTACGGCACAAGTACAACGTCCGCTCCATCCCTATCCGCAAGGACGACGAGGTGCAGGTCGACTGCAACCTTCTCCTTCGGAGCTACGACACAAGTACAAAGTCCGCTCCATCCCCATTCGCAAGGACGACGAGGTGCAGGTCGACTGCAACCTTCTCCTTCGGAGCTGCAGCACAAATACAATGTCCGCTCCATCCCTATCCACAAGGGTGACGAGGTGCAGTGAGCAAAGTCCATCCGGAGGCAAACACAAGCACATTCGGAGATAAAGCAAATTCAAATAAATCCTAAAAGGTTTCAAGCAGCGAATCAAAAGTACTCGGGATCCAAGCCCGAAGGAGTTTAACGATTACAGAAACCACTCCGCATTTCGAGGCAAATTTAAAGCGTATCCAAGTTTCATAAGATTGTTCACTCGGCCGGAGGAGGGCTGGCAGGCTCCACGAATGAGTCCAGATCAATCCCATCAGCGATCCGAGTGGCGGCTGCAATGAAAGTTTCCATGAAGGACTGGAAGTCGTGCTTTTTGGTGTTAGCAACTTTGATTGCAGCCAGCTTGTCTTCACGAGCCTCCTTGCAATGGACTCACACCAAGGACAGCGCCACATTAGCACCACACCGGGCGGAGGATTTCTTCCATTCTTGCACTCGGTCAGGGATCTCGTTCAGACGAGTCATCAGAGATTCCAGATCATTCTGAAGTGTCGCCCCCGGCCAAAGCATCGATTCGATTCGAGAGACAACCTCCTTCAGGCGTGCGAGGTAGCTTGTGGCGCTGGCGATATGGGACTCCAGTTGGAGCAGGTTCATCGCAGTTTCATCATAGACTGGAGAAGCGATAGGGTCCAGACCCGTCTCGACCCTTCCAGTTTCTTCGTTGAAGTCTTGGCAGAGTTCTGCAGCCAAAAGCCAGTCCATCAACCGAGCAAGACCCAATTGCAAGCATCAACACAGTCGGATTAAAAGAAATACCTTCCAGCACGAGATAAAGCTTCTTGGCGAGGGTCCTCAGATAAGCTTCTGTGTCATTCCTCTTGCGGATCGCAGACTCCAACTTTTCGTTCAGGACGACCTTGTCCTTCTTCAGGCTGGTCACTTCGCGGTTAGCTTCATTAAGACAAGATTTCAGTCTATTCACCTCTCCTTCAAGCATTCCGACTGAAGCAAGCTTCTTGCTTGTGAGAGCGGTTTTGTCTTGGGCTGCTTTTTGCGTGGCGGCGAGGTCCGAGTCCTTCTTGTCCAGAGCCAACTTCATTTTCTCTGCAAAAGAAATAATAGAATCAAAGAAGAGATCAAAGAGATATATTGAAATTCAGTCGGCAATCAGTTACCTTCCATACCAACGGCCTCGTCTTGAGCTTTTTTCAGATTTTGCTGAGCCAATTCCAAGTCTAAGTTGAGTTGCCTCTGCTTCTCTTCGAGTTCGGCAAACTTGGAGATAAGAGTACAAGACTTCTGCAGGAGGCAAGAGACAGATCAATCGATAGGTTCGAAGGCAGTTCATTTCCGAGTGAATAAAACCTAAAGAAGTGGGCAACAAGCTGTTCAGACCCCATTCGACTGCCAGAAGTCGACCGCGGTCTCAGGGACTACACCCAGTGGGTGCAATTGGCGTGCCCCCACCGGTTCTGATCCGACTCGACCGGCCCACCGGAGTCAAGTACAAGGAGTAAAAAAGAAAGAGAAAGAACAATTGCGCCGTCAAGAAAGAAGGACTCAGACCACAGTCGACTGCCAGCAGTCGACCACGGTCTCGGGGACTACACCCAGTGGGTGCACTTAGCGTGCCCCCACCAGTTCTGGTCCCACTCGCCCAGACCGAGTGGAAGAGCGAAACTACCAAAAACAACAGCGACACCCAGTGGGTGCTCTAATTCGATGCGAACAATAGGAGATTGTGCAGAAGAAGATTTTTCGAGAACAAAAATAGTCGGAAAGTCTACTCACCTGGACATTGGCCCGTAGGGCAGCACTAGCGTCGTAGGCAGCCTGACTGCTCTCGTGCACTATCTTCACCCGCTCCATCATCATATCAGCCTGTCGGATGGCTTCTGCAGCCGCTTCCGACTGGTTGTCTGGGACGGGGTAGCTGGTGAAAAAGTGTGCAGACGACCCAGGTGCGGCTGCTTGAAGCTCCATGGTGTGGAGTTGGATAGTTGAAGGAACCACAGGCGCGGTCGACCGCGTGGGATGCCCACTCGGCAAGGGTGCAGCGAACGTCACAGTGGCCCTGCCCGCGTCTTCAGCTTGACGGACGGGAGGCGTTGCAGTTGGTTCTTGCCGAGTCACCCTGCCAGCTGTTACCTTGTTGCTCTTCCTAGGCTTAGGAGCCACATCTTCGTCGTCATCCGAAAGATCAATGATGTTATGTGGAGCTGCGAGACAGAACATTCGACCCTAAGTGAACCACTCGACCCTAAAAGGATCAAGAATCGAAATCGCAAGAGTTTATACCTGGGTTGGAGGTTACCGCATCCTCCATTTTCCTCGTACCGGTACTGGTATGAAGAGGTCCCTGACGTAGCAGCACTGCAAAGGCCATCATTCAATCGGTTACACCCAGTTAATCGAATCCACGTAAAGGACAAGTCAGATGGTTACTCGGAGATAGTAGGAATGGTCACTTTGATCCTGGGCAAAGCTTTTGGCAGTTTGGAGGAGATGGCTTTCGGCACTTTCGGCGCTGGGGGCGGCGTGACCTTAGATTGCTTTGGAGCCTTCTTAGTCGGCGTCGGGGAAGACGTCCTAGGGTGCTTCGAGGACTGCCTGATTGGCGCAGCCACCAAGTCCGGAGCGCTTGCCGGGTCATGAGTGTGCTTGGACCTCCTCTCCCTGCGAGGAGGCGAGTCGACTTCTTCTTCATTAGTCGATTCATCGCTCTCCTCGTACTCCTCGGCTTCCGAATGCTCCTCGCCGCTCTCGCCCCCGCTCCCTTCTTCTTCAGCGCCTGGGTCCTGCACTCCGTTGGGCATCGAGTACATTTCAATGAGGGCCTGAAAGGATAACAATCAAAGGACATTCAGTCGACCACAAACGGGACATCACATGGTGAATCGGAAAGATACTTGATAAAACAGAAATATACCTGCTCCTGCTGGTGTGAGTTGTCGAATGGAATCACCCTCCTGGATCCCCGAGGGTTGTCTTTGTTGCCAGTGATTCCCCTCAACCAGTTCTCCAAGATATCCTCGCTAACCTCCTCCGGGTGGATCCGAGTGGTATCCTCGAGCCCAGAGTACATCTACATCGGATGATCGCACGCCTGAAGAGGTTGGATGCGTCGACCGAGAAAGACCTCCAGCAGATCCATCCCGGTCACTCCGTCGCGGACAAGCTGGACGACCCGTTCAACCAGCTCCTTGACCTGCACCTTCTCTTCTAGAACTACCTTCAGGGGAGCAGGCTTCTCCACTCGAGCCAAGGAAAAAGGAGGAAGTCCAGTCGACTGGCCAGGGGTTGGCTGATCTTTGCAGTAAAACCAAGTCGACTGCCAGCCCCGGACCGAGTCAGGAAGGAACATGGCTGGGAAAGTACTCTTGCTCCTCATCTGGATCCCCAGGCCACCGCACATCTGGATCACCCGCGTCCTCTCGTCACTCGACTTGGCCTTTTTGACTGACTGGGAACGACAAGTGAAGATGTGTTTGAAAAGCCCCCAGTGCGGTTGACAACCCAAGAAGTTTTCACACATGGACACGAAAGCGGCCAGATAGACTATGGTGTTTGGAGTGAAATGGTGGAGCTGAGCCCCAAAGAAGTTCAAAAAAACCCGGAAGAAAGGGTGGGGAGGCAGTGAGAATCCGCGATCTATGTGGGTTGCGAGGAGGACACACTCACCCTCTCTAGGTTGCGGCTCGGTTTCGTCCCCCGGGAGCCGAGCCGACTTGTGAGGGATCAATCCCCCTCCACCAGGTCGTCGAGATTGTCCTGCGTGATTGCCGAGCAGATCTAGTCGCCCTGGATCCAGCCCGCCGGCAGGCCGGACCTCGACGAGGATCCGCCCCGGCTGGTCCGCTTGCCCTTCGCCTTCGCGGTCGCCTTCTTTGCGCGTTCCAGCGCCGCCGTCTTCTCCTTCCCCATGGTGACGGGTCAAGCTCGAACAGAGGTCCGGCGAAGAAGCGGAAGCGAGAGTGGCGGAGAGATCGGGGGAAAGAGAAGAGAGAATGGGAGCACGCGGAGCAGAGGCCTGGCCCGAGACCTTTTATAAGGCCTTTCACCGAGTGGCTGACTGGTGGACCCAAGCGATCTAAACGAATCCCGCAACAGTCGCGCACGCAGTACGTGGCAAAAAAGGTGGCGTGGGGATCAAGGAGACTTGCCCAGTCCGTCCCGATAACTTCGGTTCCGCCCGTCTCGCGCACTTCCCAAAATTCGAATCCCGCGAGATCTGCGGAGAGCAGAACAACCTGTCAGACTGAAGACAAACACCCTCTACATCATCATTCGGAATTTTACCATGAAAGTTCACTCGACAACAACCAAGAATGGACCAAGGCGATTGAGAAAGGAGTCGACGCCGTCACCTCAACTCATTGTTCCAGACAAGGCATATTCATAGCACAAAGAGTGGGTCGGAAGTGTCCTCAACCACTTCCTCACTCAAACCCTGATCCATTCGGGGGCTAATGATGAAGCTATGTACCTAGGGTAGGGTCATGGACCTGTCCAACTTACCCTCCCCAAGGACATCTCTACAAAGAATCAGAAACAGTCGAAGAGAAACCATCAACCACTCGACCGTGGAGATGCACTCACTCGACCACCTTGAAGACACTCGACCACCAGAAGATGAGGAACCCTCCACTCTGCAACGGTCAGGACTTAGACCATAGCATTATGAGCATTTATGACGCTTTACTATAGATGTTACCAGTAACGCCTTTCCTTTATGAATATTGAATCCTGTGAAACGGAGGGGAGTTGGGGTCCTGGCGCACTCTATATAAGCCACCCCCTCCTCTGGGACAAGGGTTCGCATCTTTTTGTAAACTCACACACACACATATAATCCAGTCGACCGCCTCAGGGCACCGAGACGTAGGGCTGTTACTTCCTCCGAGAAGGGCCTGAACTCGTAAAACTCGCGTGTACAACTCCTTCATATCTAGGATCTTGCCTCCTCATACTTAACCCCCATTCTACTGTCATTCTTAGATCCACGACACCACCGGAGGGGGCATCGATCACGGAGGGCTTCTACATCAACACCATAGCCTCTCCGATGAAGTGTGAGTAGTTTACCTCAGACCTACGGGTCCATAGTTATTAGCTAGATGGCTTCTTCTCTCTTTTTGGATCTCAATACAAAGTTCTCCCTCTCTCTTGTGGAGATCTATTCGATGTAATCTTCTTTTGCGGTGTGTTTGTTGAGACCGATGAATTGTGGGTTTATGATCAAGTTTATCTATCAACAATATTTGAATATTCTCTGAATTCTTTTATGTATGATTGGTTATCTTTGCAAGTCTCTTCGAATTATCAGTTTGGTTTGGCCTACTAGATTGATCTTTCTTGCAATGGGAGAAGTGCTTAGCTTTGGGTTCAATCTTGCGGTGTCCTTTCCAAGTGACAGTAGGGGCAGCAAGGCACGTATTGTATTGCTGCCATCGAGGATAACAAGATGGGGTTTATTTCATATTGCATGAGTTTATCCCTCTACATCATGTCATCTTGCTTAAAGCGTTACTCTGTTCTTATGAACTTAATACTCTAGATACATGCTGGATAGCGGTCGATGTGTGGAGTAATAGTAGTAGATGCAGGCAGGAGTCGGTCTACTTGTCTCGGACATGATGCCTATATACATGATCATACCTAGATATTCTCATAACTATGCTCAATTCTGTCAATTGCTCAACAATAATTTGTTTACCCACCATGAATACTTATGCTTTTTAGAGGAGCCACTAGTGAAACCTATGGCCCCTGGGTGTATCTTCCATCATATTAATCTTCCAATACTTAGTTATTTCCTTTGCCTTTTATTTTACTTTGCATCTTTATCATAAAAAATATCAAAAATCTTATCTTATCATATCTATCAGATCTCACTCTCGTAAGTGACCGTGTAGGGATTGACAACCTCTTATCGCGTTGGTTGCGAGGATTTATTTGTTTGTGTAGGTGCGAGGGACTCGTGCGTGGCCTCCTACTGGATTGATACCTTGGTTCTCAAAAACTAATGAAAATACTTACGCTACTTTGCTGCATCACCCTTTCCTCTTCAAGGGAAAACCAACGCAAGTGCTCAAGAGGTAGCAATCAACACAACATCGTCGGAGGGAGTGAGTTAGGATAGGAAAAGTACTCACCTATCATAACCAAAATCACCGCTAGCCATTAGTCATAAATCTAAGTAACTAACTACAACCTCAACACATCACGTATGTAACACAATCAACCTCAACACATCACGTATGTAACACCTAAATAAAATCATGTCTTTCCACCAACTTTCGTGTGACTAATTTGGAGCATTCATCAAAGACCCAACGGCCAACGTACATTTTTTGTGTATTTTCGCACCCTAAGAGTTGCTTCTAGTATTGGCCTGCACCCATTAGTCTAGTGCAATAGTTGCTTAAAATCGGTGTTTTCCCATAAGCTCTAGTCAATAGTTTTCATTTTTTATACTTACTTTACATTTTGATTACCCTGGATCATGTTGTGAGTCCATGATGTGCTATGGCACTTCCTTTAATGGATGTGATATATCATGTCGTAACCGTACACTACGGTCACAAAATGTGAAAAACATCCTGAGAATCAAAATGTTGTGATATAACTCATTAAAATGACAAAAATAACGCAAAAATAACTATTTTTCATGATGACCATGCAAGAGTGCCCATTGGGGGTTACAGGACGAGGCGTCCTTGAGACCCCAAAGCAATATTTCATGTCACAATAAAATATTTAGAAAATGAAAAAATAACAATGGCTAGGCACACAGACCGTCTTACTTGCATATTAAGTAGTGATTTGAAAAAGAAACCGTTGTCAATCCATTTTCGTCCATATTGCACCTATTTCCTCCGCCGGAATCATAGGTGAAAGGGGGTGAAAGTAAAAAAAAAAGAACGAACAAAACCCATCTCATAGTAAACAACCTATAGAGAAACTGTTTAGAGGAAACCGGTGCGGCAAAGCGCGCGTAGGCTTCTACTACAACTTGACAAACACAAGACCGAAGAGGCAACAGTTCTCCCTTAGCCAGACCACCCCCATCATGACAAACACCCCCGGGTAATAGAAACTAAGAAGACCCATTAGATGCAATTGCCATGTACACCCTTTCCACGGCTGTTCACACATAGAAGTTTTGATTCGTCAACGATATCTTTACACAATTTTTTTTGATAATTTCATATGTTGAAGGGGTCTCATTCGGCAAATTCTACTCTATACACAAATAAACTCAACGAAAATACTTTCAATCAATAGGAGGGGAGAAATAAAGAGTTTATTTGGGAAAGGATAGTCACGGGGATTGTGAACTCTGTTTAGTGAACTTTACTCGTGGGTTCTGATTCTTGGTAGATTCAAAGGTGTGATTCCTGTAGGTATACCTGGCCATGGGCAGCCCAGCCCGGCCTGACGTTGCTCCCGGGCCTAGATTTTGAGCCCGAAGGCCGGCCGAGCCTGTCGTTTTTTGCGATTTACTGAAGGGGCTCGGCCCGTGGCCCAACGGGCTTTTACACGTGCTGGTCAGGCTTGGTCCTGATTTTCTAGGCCCGACGCCCGGGCTTGATTTTTTGCGCCGGCCTCAGATAAACCAGGTCCTCCTACATGTCATTATGTTGTTGGTTGCAATAATAGGAGGATAGAGTCTATCTAGCTTGTTTGGAGATGTTTCATTTGCACTAAGTGCCGCTTGGGTGTTGTTTGTTTATTTTACTGAACCTCTTGTTATCGGAGGTCGCATCAGGACTGTGTTATCAATTTAATTTTGAATATGAAATGAAATTGGAAGCTCTGCTCTGTAATTCAAAAAAAAAAATGGGGATTTGGGCAGCAAGTCCATGCGCTGTGTTTTCTGGTAATAAATGAAAAAAGAAAGTCCAGCCAGCCACCAGCCCACCATTGATGTGTAGTCTTGCAGACATGCACCCAGGCCAGATAAAATATCTTTTTGGCGGATGAAAGTCGCTTTCCACGCTTACGAAATCCGCCTTCCGAACCAAGAAACATCCATTCACTCCACTCGATCAGCCTCTCGCGCTCGTGCGGTTCCACGCTACTCGCATCTCCACCCCGACCCACGGCGGTGGCACCGTTCCCTCCCACGGACATGTGGGCCCTCAACACGAAGGCCGGCGGGACGTGCCTCCCGCCGATTCGCCCCGCCCCCGCCGCCCGGGCCGGGAAGCCCTTCGCCGCCGCCACCGGCAAGGCGGGCCCGTGCTCCGCGTGGCGGAGGCGCGGCCCGGCGGTGAGGCCGCTCGTGGCGGTGCGCGCGTCGGGGAGGAGAGGCGAGGGCGGGGCCGCCGGCGGCGGCGGCGACGAGGAAGCCGAGAGCAAGGCATCCTCTTTCGGTGAGGCCCTCTCCATCTGTTGTTTTCCGATGCGAGCTGGTGCAAAAGTAGAGACGGAATTGTGTGGCCTTCGTGCGATTGGACTTAGAAAAGCTAGAAACATTTTCCTCACGGTTTGATGCTGTCGGGGGCTTGAAGGCGACTGTACAATCGGTGCCATTTTTGCAGACTGCTGTTGATTCCGGGGAGGTTAGCAGACAAGTGAAAGGTGGGGATTCGGGTCTAGCTAGGAAAATTTGAAGAGTAGCTCCCCCTGACCCATGTGCAGTCGAACTGTTCCTGATGCTGTTGGCTTCAGAGATGGAAATTCGGAGAATCGGTGTTTATTCTGGTGTAACTGGTGCGTGCACCTTGGAACCATTGTGCATCCTAGGCGTGGTTTCGTGTTTAGAGTTGTCGAATTGATCTACGTGTTGAATTGCGGTGTTTGGGTGGGCCTTCCCCAATATACCGTCCATATTCTTTGATAGCTTGGCTACTTCAAGTAAACACAAAGAAAAACACCATCAGGTGCTGAGCTTTTCAAGTGTAAACAGTGTATGAGGAAACTTCAGGTTCTCTAGTATTGGCTATGTTAATTAGAGTTCATCCATGGTGTGGTATTTTTATGCGTTGTTGCAAAAAGCGTGTACCAGAAGGGTGGCTTGGCCTCATTTGCGTGGCTTCTTCATGCAGGAAGTGGCGATGCATCTGTTCCAACAGGAGATAGCTCCGATGGATTGAACAAACCACCTGATGAATCAAAATCTACTGAGCCAATTAATATTTCGAACAGCAATTACTGGAGAGATGTCAGAGCGAACCTTGTGCGTCGGGAACAGGTGAGGGTGGCACGTTTGTAGTGACAATCTGTAGAGCTCTTAGCAGCTTTTCTTTAGGTCTTAATCAACTATTATTCGACATTCACTTACGTAATCTGGACATTCATGATCACCCTATGACATTACCCATTATCTGCCAAGAAAATAAAGAACAGTGAGTTGATCTTAGCTAGTTTCACTGGCTGTATAATGTATAATGAATCTAATTTTTGTCAATAGTCAATACTAATACCAACATCTGTTATGGCTGCTGCTAATGCTATAGTGCTATGCTAGTATGTTCCAAAGAAGATATAAATGCACAGTGTCTTCAATTAGGCGTTGCATTAGAACATCACTTATTCTAGAAATCTATGCTTTCCATTATTACTTGATACTCCAAATGTAAGGTTCCAAGAAAATATTTGTGCAAAAGTTTTAGAGGCATTACGCAAGTGGATCCTCTCTGGTACCTTATGCAGTTATATATTGTATCAAGATTTCATCAGATAAGCTGCTGTTTCTCAAACCTTGTTACATTTACTGCAAATACCCTTCAAGAGAGTTTCACACTGTTATTAGGATAGAACTAAAGTTCCTGAAAAGAAAAGAGAAGCAAAGCAAGTAGTATCTTCTAACCAACTTGGGTTATATCATATCCGTCTTTTCTTTTTTTGCCTTACTATTTAAATCCTTGAATCAGGAGCTATTAGTAGATCCAAGTGTTCCTGCAGAGTCAAAGGCATCCTTCGGAGAAGCAGCACACCAGCTTCCTCAGAAGTGGGCTCACCCTATTACAATGCCGGAGGCAGGGTGTGTGTTGGTAGCTACTGAGGTGCTGGATGACGACAGCGTCTTCGAAAGAACTGTTATTCTCCTGCTCAGACTTGGGTCGAGAGGTACCTTTGATGGCCCATTTGGGGTCATCCTAAACCGTCCACTTTACACGAAGATCAAGAATGTGAATCCATCATCATTCCAAGACCAAACAACCCCTTTCGGCGACTGCGCCCTCTTCTTCGGAGGCCCCGTCGACATGAGCATGTTCTTGGTACGTACTAAAGACAGCTCACGTCTGAAGGGGTTTGAGGAGGTGATACCAGGCATCTGCTTCGGCTTTCGAACAGAGCTGGAGAAGGCTGGTGTTCTGATGAAGAGTGGTGCGATCAAGACCGAGGATCTGAGATTCTTCGTGGGGCATGCAGCCTGGGACTACGAGCAGCTCCTGAGCGAGATCAGGGCGGGATACTGGGCTGTTGCTTCCTGTAGCACGGAGCTGATCAGTGACGCGGTGTCAACGGACCCGTCTTGCCTCTGGACCGAGATACTGCAGCTGATGGGAGGGCATTACTCGGAGCTCAGCCAGAAACCGAAGCAAGACAGTTCGTAGGTGTCGCTCCGCACGCAATTGCGACACAGCTATTGTTGTTGCCAATCTGTACATAATTGGAACCAGTGTACACGTCTCAAATGGAAAGTCGTTTACGGCGTAAATGCTATGACTCGTTCGTACTGTAATAAGCTTTGTACAGTCGGCCCATAGGCGAAGTATCCAGTGAAAACAGGTTTTCACTGGAAATCTGGAAACTTTTTCCTTCATGGTCCATATGCTCCATTCACAGCTAAGAATCTGCAGATGCTACTGCTGCATAGGCGGCTCGAAAGCAGATTCTGCATAGTGTTGAAGCTGGAGTAGTATAGTTTCTGAATTCTTGTTATCAGAAGAGCTTGGCCCAAGCAGCCAAGCTCTAGCATGCTTGCATTTGTCAGGTCCTTTTTTGACTTGAGATTAGTATATACCCTGTCCGCTGTCCGTGCGGTCCAAATCTGCTTTTCATCGGCCCGAAAGAACCTTTTGTCTTCCGGAACCTTCTGTCGTGTCAAACAGAAGGTCAAAAGGCAGTGTCATTTTTGGCTGCCAAAGGTAAGACCAACATTCAACAGAGATCAAACGGTCTGGTCAAGTTACTACGTCTAACTGTTGTGATCCACTGAATCCACTGAACCCATGCATCTCACGAGTGGCTCTGCATCTGGTTCACGAACTTGCTGACCGCCAGAGCCGGCGGCGAAATGATCGCAGGGAGAGGAAAGATCGTCGGCGCCGGCGGTGGAGCAGTACATTTTGGAATCCATAGAACCATGGGTTTCACAACTTTGGAGTTGCTACACTTTGGCACAGGTCCTCTCAGCCAGCCGAGCAGGTCACACAAATTGCACCACCTCCACACATCCTCTAGTGCATGTCCCTGTAGTCTGTAGGGGATGTGCATCCGTGTTCTTTTTTCTTTTTTGAGAGTGATGTGCATCCGTGTTGGAGCACTGAGCGCATCGCTCTCCGTCCCTGTTTTACCTTCGATTGCGATCATTTCATCAAGCTGAAACAACAGAGAGGTGCGTGCATGCACGCATTGACGCGCGCACCGCCACGGGCGATGCGCATCACGTGGACACGCCGATCGTGCGCTTTTCTTGCAGGTCTTGACGCCATTGACCATGTGTAACATGCACATGATAGGAACGATCTTCCTTGGGCACTCCTCCGGTCAAGTAGAACTGCAAGTGCACTTCAGCGCAGAGAGCTTTCTTCCAGCTCTACGTAAAGTGTCATCTGAAATCTTTCTAGCCTGCCTAGGCGACTCCGGTAGCATCAAAATTTTGGCCGCCTTCTCCACCCGCTCTCTCCTGCTTCGTCACGCTAGTTATGCCATTACAACTTGTTGTGTTGGTAGGACGTATCTAGTTGTGCTAAGTGCATGCAAATTCAAGCAACTCCCTGAATACAAATTCCAGAAACTTTTTCTTTAAAAAAAAAGAGAGCTACCTCTCTGATTTCATATAACTGAAACCACAACGTCTTTTTACAAACTACCAGCAGAAAGTGAGACATAACAGGAAACTAGAGAACCCTACAGCAAGCTGATAAATCTCTCGATATTGGGCATCCACAAGTTGGACCCTAAATATCACGAGACGAATACCTAAGAAGTTCTAGGCAGAAATTCAAATGCTACCTCGCAACACCCATCCAGGACCAGCAGATATAACAGACCAGAATACAACCGAAAGAGACCAAAAGAACTGGCGAAACAAGACCACACCCAAAAACAACTACATCTTCGCTGCTTGATCCTGTTCGTTCAAATCCGCCAGACATGAATCGCATGAAACATCTCACTTGCTATTAGTTCAACATTCCTACTCACACCTCAGCATTTCTTGTTTTCCCTGGTTTTTCTGCAAAATAATCCAATCATTAAGCCGTCTAGCAATCATGTTAACAGGAACACGAGGATCAATGATTTTATAAGTGTCAAACACAACACTGCTTTTCATTTTTCAAAATGTCCAAAAAAAAAGCAGATACACCTAAATTCCAGCAACTACAACTATAAACAACAACCAGTTGCACAAATCAATGTATGCGCAGATTAGTGTCACCAAAAACATCAAGTCCACTTCAACGATGCATCAATTCCACCTTCTCGATGACGTAAAGGATGTGAGGGGGTGAGAGATTGCGGGAGGGGAATTGACATTGGGGCTTGAGCTAGGGCAGATGTGTTCGGAGCCAGGGCGGACCTAAAGCGAAAACTACCCCATGTCACTCTACCAATGGCATAGTCTCACATACAATTGAGAGTGTCACATACCATATATACATGAAATATATGAAGGAAAATGCTTTTTGGCCCGGTGTTTTGTGCACCCTGGTAGTATAACCTAGGTACGCCTCTACTCAGAGCGGCTATCGCCGAAAGCATGAGCTGAGGTGGAGGAACTAGTCAAGGCCGAGGAGCTCGGGACCAAGACAGACATGAGTTGGATTAGGGGCGTAGGGGCATGCTCAAATGCATTGTTTTCTTGGTGAAGACGGTGTTTGGTGCTTTCTCGAACCCGTTTTCTCACGTGGATACACATGTGCCATTCTCTTCTTGGATGTGTTGTTTGGGAGGCACAATAGCTAAATGTCAGTCGACTGACATACGAATTTTGGGTTAGTCGATTTTGAGAAGGGAGAAGAGAAGCGTCAGAGATGAAGAAGGAGGCCGCCTGCGTCGGGGAAGAAAACCCCCCACTATCTATCTTAGGGTGGTGGATGGATGCAAGTTCGTCGGAGAAGCACCCCACTATCTATCTTAGGGTGGCGAGTGGGGATGCTGCTTCGCCGGAGTTTTTTTTGGGTGGTCATCGAACTTAGAGGGATGGTCGTCGGTGGCGGCAAGACCGGCCGTGAGGAAGCTTCAGGGGAGGGCGGTGCGGTGAGGCGGTGGCAGGCGTCCCGGCCAGTGGTAGCAGGCGGCGGGATCTGTTTCCAAGAGGAAGAAGACGCGAGCATCACAATAGCTCAAATTGATTCCCCCAAATCGACTGGCTCAATTTTAAATTCCAGGCGACTTACCTGTAGCCACGCCCTTTGGGAGGACCAATCTTCCAATTCCGGGTTTTGTCAAAGGCGTCGGCAATGAAGTTGAAGATCGTTGTTGGGAGCTGATGTTTACAACAGATGCCAATTCATCTTTTTTTTTTAATTTTGTTTATATGCATTCTCTGATCTTAGCAAAAAAATTGACGTCATTGAGTTGTAGAATCGGAATATATATGTCATATATCATCTTGATGTATTAGTATGGTCTCCATCTCAGATAAAAATAAAGTCGATGCAGAAAAAAAAGAAGAAGATTAAAACGTAGAGCTAAAACGTAAAGTGCATGTCACCAGATTTCGAAAAGGAGAACCACTGCAGTACTAGCAGCCGTATACTTGCTGAATCTTGCTCAAGCGGTGAAATTGTTTTTACAGCGCTATTGGTCTGCAAAATTTGACGATCTACAACTACAATGACTGCAACATGGTCACGATCTCTATGTCGTCCACACTCAGCTCCCCATAGACAAGCTGCTCGCCGCCGGGGCTGCAGCTCCTCGTACCACCGTAGGCCACTTGCTCTCCGGCACCCGCACCACCATGCACTGCGCCAATGCCACCGTCCGGCGCCGTCTCCTGGCCGGGCGGCGCGGGAACACGCTCGCGCAGCTCCACGAGCTGCGCGTCGGCGGCCATGCCGGCGTCGGACGCCACGCGCTGCACCGACCGTGGGGACAGCTGCTGGCCCGCGCCGCCGTGGTGGAGGACGCGGCCGTAGGCGGCCGCGCGGCCCGGGAAGTTGAGGCCGCCGGCGCCGCCGCGGAGGAGGCAGACAGCGGCGTCGTGCGCGACGGCGGCCGCCTCGGCGGTGGCGTAGGAGCCGAGCCACAGGCGCTCCCGCGTCCCGGGCACCCGGATCTCCGACACCCACTTCCCCCACTGCCGCCGCCTCACGCCCTTGTACGGGCGCCGCCGCAGGCCGCCCCCTCCCTCGCCGCCGCAGGCCGCCCGCTGGTCCATCACAATGGCCGGTCGAAGCGTGCGTGTACCGCCGCTCTCCGGCGAGGCACGCCGGCAGACCGGTCGATCTCTGGCCTTAGCTGGACTCCGTCGATCTCGCGAGACGACGGACGCACGTACTGGTGGAGGCGCTGGGAGTTCCTGAATGGTTCGTGCGCATGCCGGCGCGTATTTATAGGCGTCGGTCGATCGGGAGGTCAGCGCCCGTGGGGGGGTTGACATTTTTGGGTGTGAAATAAATGATAAAATATCGAGACGAGAGGCAAAAATATTCCACGCCAGCTCGGTCAAAATCCAGATATGCTCAATTTGCGCATGTGGTCTACGGACGTGGCCTGCGCAGTTCACAGCTAATCGATCAGTCTCGCGTGGCGTCAGTGGGTCGTGGTCAAAGTATTCAATGGTCAGACTGGGAGTGAGTGACCGAGTGTGCTATTGCTTGATCTCTCTTCTAGAGCTCTTCTAGTGGTGGGTTTCGTCTTGCCTTCGTGGCTGAAATGTTCTCGCGGTGGATCATTTGCCGGGCCCGCCAAGGGGGATGAAAGTACAGCAAAGAGCTGCCTGTGATGTCGGCCGCTCCGCGCGCTGGTGCAACTGCAACCAGGCGACGGACGCTCCACGTCGAGTAGTGGCTGCTTGTCATCAGTTGAGAGACACTTTCACCTGCATAAAAGAGAGAGTCCCTCAATTCTTGTCAGAGTTAGATTTAATCTCTGAACTTTAAAACAGGACAACTTGCACCCTTCATTCAAAAAAAAAACCTTGCACCCTTGACAATTGAAACCAGACAAGGTTCGTCCCTAGTTTCGATTTTGACCGTTTTGTGTGTTGTCTTACCCCGTTTCAACTGGCGTTGGCTCAAGTTTGCGTATATTTTGAAATCCATGAACATTTTAAATCTGCGTACCTTTTTGTCCACGCACTTTTCCCAAATTCGCGTGCTTTTTCAAATTCATGAACATTTTAAAATCTTGTGTACTTTTTTCAAATGGGCATACCTTTTTCAGGTTCGCGTAATTTTTTCAGACCCACGTACTTTATTCAAATCAATCGTTTTTTAAAATTCGTGTGCTTTTTCAAATACGCTTACTTTTTTACAAGTTCGCGTAAGTTTTCAAATTCATGGAGTTGTTGAAGTAAAGTATGCGGATTTGAAAAAAGTACACGAACTTAAAAAAAGTTCAAGATTTGAAAAAGGTACGGTTGAGTTTTAGTGGTGGGTTTCGTCTTGCCTTCGTGAAATCTTCTAGGGCTCATTCGGTTTGAAGGAAATCAAAACGTAGGAATTAGGAGTAGTATAGGAATTTGATAGGATGACACTTGCTATCCTAAGGATTTGACTTGCCTCGTTCCTACGCGTAAAATGAGCTTTGAGTGGATGTGTAGTTTCCTCCAAAAACACAGGAAATGAGTAGTATTTCTATGGAATTCCTGTACGCATTTCCTACGAACCGAATGCATATATATAAAAAAAATCTCCGGAATCCTTGTTCCTATGTTTTTCCTTAAAAAATCCTTCAAACCGAATGAGGCCCTAGTGGTGGATCATTTGCCGGGCCCGCCAAGGTGCAAGCGAGATGAAACAACAAGTGATGTGGGCCGCACCGCGCGCCGGTGCAACCAGGCGACGGAGGCTCCATAAAAAAAGTCCGCGGACAAAGTGAGTCTAGATTTGATCTCTGAACTTTAAAATAAGACAACTTGCATCCTCCATCCTCGAAAAAGACTTGCACCCTCGACTATTGAAACCAGACAAGTTTGTCCCTGGTTTCGGTTTTGACCGTTTTGGCTGTTCTCTCACCCCGGTTTCTTTTTTTGCGGGGGAAAACATTCATTAATCAAGTGGTAACAGTTTTACAATCATCTGTAATGATAGTGCTAATCTCCGGTGGTACATTTGCTAGCCAACACGATGTGCGATGTTGTACACGTCCTATCGCAGCCATGGAAATTCGTGTATTTTTTAAATCCATGAACATTTTTAAAATTTACGTACCTTTTTTTTGCGCATTTTTTCCAAATTCACGAACATCTTTAAATTTCGCGTACTTTTTTCAACCACCATACTTTTTTCAAGTTCGCGTAATTTTTTCAGACCCACATACTTTTCTCAAATCCATTAACTTTTTTGAAATTGGTGTACTTGTTTCAAATGTGCGTACCTTTTTACGAGTCCATGTAAGTTTTCAAATTCATGCACTTGTTGAAGTAAAGTATGCGAATTTGAAAAAAGCGCGCGGACTTCAAAAAAGTTCATGGATTTGAAAAAGTACGACTGCGTTTTAAAAGGTACGCGAATTTGAAAAAAAAACGTGAACTAGGAGAAACTACGCGGACTTGAAAAAGTACGCGAGTTTCAAAAAAGTTCGCTGATATGAAAAAAATTACTCTAATTCGAGCCAACATCGGTCAAAACCAAGATGAATTGGCACCAAAACCAGTCGAAATCGAAACCATGGACGAACCTTGTCTGGTTTCAATAGTTGGGAGTGCAAGTTGTCCGATTTGTAAATTAAGGAACTAATTTTAGACTCCATTAAAAGTTGAGGGACGAAAAGTAGTCTTAAAAATGGTTTGAAGACGGTTTCTTTTGCTAAACAAATTTAAAGAACACTTTTATCCTTGAATGTTTTTTTAATACAAATAACCTCCAAAGTAACAAAACTGAAAAGAATCATCTCCGAGTTTATGCATGGCTAGCTAGAATGATGTTCACGGCACTTGTCACTCCCGTGCCTCTGCCATCTGGGTCACCCTTGGTGTTAAATTCTCTTCAATTTTAACCATCCATACTACTTCTCGGACCAGCGAGCTAGAGCTACGAATCCTGCCGTTTGTCGCTTGTATATCTTTATCCGGCCTTTCGGGGAGCGGTTTTGTTCACAAGACACGCATGTTTGAAGATGATTTTAGCCACACAAATGTCATGTGTCAATATCTTGAAAACCTATTGTATTTCATTACTTTTAAGGATTTATATACCACGTGGCAATATCTTAAAATCCTATTTACAATCTGATTTTATCATAATCCGTCACTTGTAGGTTTTCTGTGAAGGCGATGTTTCAATTGGAGATGACACTTCAACCAAGTTATCTGGCAAGACAATTCCTCACGCTTTAGATTTGACCCATTATCACATTGATGTCAAACTTATCAGTTTTTTATCTTAAAAATTATTTCAAATTTTGATACTATTTTTTGTGACAACATATATTGATGTTGTATCGATGTGCTAGATTTTGTTTCGGATTTTTAAAAAATGTTCTATAGTATTCGCTGCACCGGTAGCACCACAAATGTGGGTGCACCAGATGCATTTCCGGGGCAAGGGGCTTGGGGGGCTGGGGGATTCAAAGTTGCATACGGGATAGAGCATGGGCTCGACTTCTGAGATAATTCCTAAAGGACAAAAAATACAATTTGAAAACATGCTTCTTTCGGTGCACATAAAAAATTATGTAAAGAAATATAGGGTACATTTAGTGCTTACATATTTTTTAAACATCCATTTTTGTCCACAGTGTGCAAAAATTATGAAAAAAAATCAGGGTGCATTTAGCGTTTACATATTTTTTAAGCATCCATTTTTGTACATTTTTGTCCAGAGCATAAAAACATTTTAAAAAATAATTTACATGCACACAGAAGTTCTGAACATACACGTCTGTAAAAAGATCAGATATATTACATGTTATTTTAGACATTTTTACGAGTGTATTGTTCAGTATGAGGAAGGCATATATTCTTCCTATCAAATAGGCTGCATTTTTTAGGGTTTGAACTGGGCCGACGCTCGTGCCGAAAATCTAGCCCATACCCCAAGATGTCAGACCGAGCCTCCTGGGCCGATCGAGCTGGCCTATCGGGCTTGGCTGGTCATGAAAAGAGCACGTGATGGCGCGAAAGGCCTCCTGTTCTTGCCTAATAAAAAAACGCCTGAGACTGATATGTGCAGTGCTCAAACCCTATGTGACTACGTCCACGGCTCAATCCATCCAATGCCCCGAGCCTACGTACTGCTACGTAGAAATATCACTTCCTTCTTTTTAGTTGGAATATCACTTTCTTGGCACACTAGAGCCTGTGCGCAGTGCAGTTCGTATACAAATCCACGGTCCATGCATGATGCATCTTTCGTTCTCGCCTTATTAATTTGCCCGCCAAACCGGTTGGACCTGGACCGGCTTGCGGAGTCGATCGTGGCGCCGTTGCTGTCACCGATCCAACAGCAGCGGATACAATACAATGATCAGCTGAAAGCGAAAGAGAACCTAAAGCTGGGAGGAGGGTACGTGGTTGGTGTTTTTGGACGGATGATCGGATCGGATCGGATCCCTCGACGATAGGGCACTCGTGCAACGCTAACCCCACTTTCGGTAGTCCCATTTCTAGCTGGACTTTTTGCACCTCGAGCTCGCAGGCATGCATGCTGGCGCTGCTAGTAGTTGGCCAGCCCCGTCCAGCATAATTAGGGATATGATTAGACGTACTGTTGCTCGGTCGTTCAGATTAATTTCACGCATGTTGGTCACTGAAAAAACATTCAGTCGAAGTCGTTAACAGTTAAGCTAGCCCAGGTATCTGGATTCCTGTGGAATCTCGCCATGAATCCATGAAACTTTCCATGAATTTAGACTTTGCGTCAGCCTGCACTTAGGCAGGACGAGAGGTTTTCTTGGCCGGGTCATTGCAATGTCTCTTTCTTGCCTGTGCCGTGCCATCATCAGCTTAGCGTCCTTAATTGTTCTTTCTCGAAAGATTCCACGTATAGCTTTCTGATTAATCGTCGTGCCGTGCATCTATAAGGCTGGTTATAATGGGGAGTATCATATACTAGTATCATGCATATGATACTAGTCTATGATACTACATCCCTAATGCATAGTATTATATGTTGGTATCATAAATGACTACATTTACTGTCATGCATAACACAAAGTAGCATATCATTTAATATGATACGGTATCATGATATGATACTCAAGCCTCTCTTTCTTCATTTAATTTTATGTCACCTCATCAAAATTACTTAATTGACATGCATGATACTACTTATGATACTTCCATTACGGGCAGCCTAATTGGCAAACCATGTGGCGGGGCACAGTCCTGAAGCACGCACACGCCCCACGCGCATCATGTACGGTCCCGGAATCGCTTTTGTCAGCTAGCTCTCACTAGCACGCGGGCCCTATTGCTAGATCTATTTAATTCGATGCTACTCTGCATCCGCCGTAATCATTTGCTAAGCACGCATCATGGGCTCGGTGGACGCTGGTGTGATCTAGATTAACCTGAAAATGGGGTACATACTAGACCAGATAGCCATTGGAGGCACACTGAGTGCTGACCCGACCGGGGAATTTTCGCATAATTAAACATTACATTACAAATTGTGCCGTTGCTAACAAATCATTCCTGCTTGAATCAAGTTCTAGTGCTGAGGATTATTTGTGCTCATGAATGATAGGCTGACGGGCGGCCATACGGATTTTTGCAGCAGCAGATGGAGCGAGTGAGTTATTGGGATGGCCCAGAAGGCCAGAACACCCCACGGTCAATGGCTCGTCCTCTCCTCCCGCGTCCGTGCCTTGACGTCGGAACAGCAGCCGAGGTTCCTTCGCACGTTCCGGTGGGTGAGCCGACCGAGTATTCTAAGACAGAGCGGCATGTGAGCTTTGCCTGCCTAGCCAAGCAAAGCAAGCGACGTATTAGCAGCACTACGCAGCTGCTTCTCCCACTGATCCGACCCGAAACTAAGCAGAGGAATCTGTGGACCAAGGAGCAAACGGCAAGCATATGCAGGGGAATGTCATGTCATGTGTGTACTACATGAGCAGATCAAACGTGTGACGCCGCGCGGATGCGTGGTGCGTCCTCTTCTCCTTGTCGGAGATCTGGCCCGACCTTACCCGATCTGATCTGATGTACGAGTACTCCGTGGCACGCAGATGAGATGCAGATCCGAGGGCGCGTGCATGCATGCATGTGGCCATACGACATGTCAACGTGCAGCCTGCAGCCTGCGTACCTTTCTACGATCGGCCTCTCTCTTTTTTTCCTGATCTGTCCATGCATCATATGCTCTCTGGGCGGGCGCGTGCATGTGGGCGTATTTACAGCGGCGGTTTCTACCTGCCGTGAGCCCGTGACGCTCGCGCCGCGCCGCACGGAGTCTCTGCCGTGAGACGCCGCTCCGGCCACCGCCACCGTAGACCTCGCAGAATTGAAGCGTCTGGGATGGGACGTGCTCGTTTCATGTTTGATGTAGGATAGAGTACTGCATAAGACGCGTGGAACAGTGCAAATGACGAAGCCAGCTGCCGTGCTCTTCCTCCTAGTCTACGGTCGACCATCGCGCGGTCCATGGCCGCCTACGGGCGCCATAGGGAGAGAGCGAGAGAGACATGGGATGGGCCACCATGGCTTTTATTTAGGTTCAGGACAAGGACAAAAGAAACACTTCGCCGGAGAACATGCCCCAAACTGCACACGGCAAATAAGGCCAACTCTACCGCGCGACTCCAAACGGACGTCCGTCTTATCCGGTTTCTGTCTGGGTAGGGCAATGAGGTCATATCCAGACGTGTCCTGGGATGCGGTGGCAGTGCGCCCAGCGCGCGGCCGCATCCCTTTGCTCCATCTGTCCATCAAGGCCAAAAATGTCCATATTTTTATCAAAATTAGTTTTACAACCCAAATATTTGTCTGAAAATTAAAATAATTTTACAACACAATTGAAATTGTCTTTAATAAAATAGTTTTACAACCAAATCGAAATTGTCTTGACTGAACATAAAATGGACCAATACATTTATTGGTTGCCAATGTGATCCCACACGTGCTCAACCAAGTCATTTTAAAGATTCAAATGAGTGTGCCAATCACGCATCTCACGGTGAAATTGGACAAACTGTTCAAATGTGGTCGGGTCTTGGTGCAGGGGCTCAACATTTTTCACCTTGATAATCAAATGTGGCCAGCCTATCCAAGCAAACTAATGCCACGATCATGGCCACACTCTGGTTCATCTGGCTAGAGCGCAATAGCCGAGTTTTTTAGCGCAAGAGTTCTCCTCCGAACTACAATGTCGATCTCATCAAAGCCGAGCTCCGCCTGTGGACTATGACTAGGGTAGACAGCGGCCATGCCATCCAAATCCATTAGGCCATAGTGCACGCCTACATGGCGGGCATCGCAGTGTAAACAAGATGTAATTTCATGTCGTTTCCTCCTCTTCTTAATTGAAAAGACATGCATCGCTCCTGCATGTTCTTGAAAAAAATCAAATCCTTGGCCGAAGATACTCTCATCACGCTCGTCCTCGACGATCATGTTGTGCATGATCACACAAGCAGTCATCACCTCCCAATGCTTCCTTTCATCCCATGACAGTGTAGGGTTTCGAACGATACCCCACCAGGATTGAAGCACACCAAAAGTACGTTCCACATCCTTTCTAACACTCTTTTGCATTTGGGCAAATCTCTTTCTCTTCTCACCTTGGAGTTTTGAGATTGTCTTCACAAAAGTTGACCACTGAGGATATATACCATCTGCTAGATAGTATCCCTTGTTGTACTGGTGAAAGGATCGATGTGGTTGACTAGAAGGGGGGTGAATAGGCAACTAACAATTTTTAGCTTTTCTTTAACAATTTAAACTTTGCATCAAAGTAGGTTGTCTAGATATGCAACTAAGTGAGCAACCTATATGATGCAACAAGGATAGGAACACAAGCAAGGAAGAGATATGAAACAAATAAGCTTGCTCAAATAAAGGCACGAGATAACCAAGAGTGGAGACGGTGGAGACGAGGATGTGTTGCCGAAGTTCCTTCCCTTTGAGAGGAAGTACGTCTCCGTTGAAGCGGTGTGGAGGCACAATGCTCCCCAAGAAGCCACTAGGGCCACCGTATTCTTCTCACGCCCTCACACAATGCGAGATACCGTGATTCCACTATTGGTGCCCTTGAAGGCGGCGACCGAACCTTTACAAACAAGATTGGGGCTCTCTCCACAACTTAATTGGAGGCTCCCAACAAAACCACGAAGTTTCACCAAAGTGGAATATGGCTCTGAGGTGACCTCAACCGTCTAGGGTGCTCAAACACCCAAGAGTAACAAAATCCACACAAAAAAGTATGGGGGAAGTAAATATCCTTTGGTGGAAGTGTAGATCTAGGTCTCCTCTTTCAATCCCTAGCAAATCAACAAGTTTGAGTGGCTAGAGAGAGAGAGATCGGGCAAGAGAGCTTGAAGTGCATTAATGGTGGAGTGAGAGAGGTCAAAGATGGGAGTGGTAGGTGGGAGAAGCTCCCTTATATAGCAACCCTAAATTCCAGCCGTTACTGTGTTTTTTGCACTGCAGCGGTACAACCGGTCCTCGTCCCGATACAACCGGGACTCACGGTGTATCTGCAGAACCCTACCAAGCGGTACAACCAGACCTGCAGGCGGTAGTAACGGCTAAGAAAAATAACCGGACTAACCGCCTAGCCACCGCACAACCACCGCATCAAAACAAGAGCTTGACCGGTACTTGGGCGGTGCCTGGCCGGAACAACCGCATGGCCTTGAGCTCTTGAGCGGCTAAGTTTCGAGCGGAAGAACCGCTCAGACCACCGGTGGTACCGGTCATCGAGGAGCGACCGGACCAACCGGGCCACTACCGCCCAAGAACCGCATCAAACCAGAAGCGCGAGCGGTACTTGAGCGGTGCATGGCCGGAACCACCGTCCTAGCTTTTGCAGAGCATGGTGGCGGTACCACCGCCCGGAGGCAGCGGTACAACCGCTCGAGCAAAGCTGATGAGCGATAAGACCCATTGGTACAACCGCTCCAGAGAGCGGTACAACCGCTGGGCAGAAATAGTGAGCAGAAATAGATAAGGGAAGAGACAAGGAAAACTCTCTCTCTCTCACACCTGAGGAAGACAAAGGAGGGGTGATGAAGGTGTACATGAAAACATTTCCCCAGTTCTTTCTAATATGGATTCCCTCTTGATAGTACGGGTTCCCTACGACCAAAGAGATAAAAAGCATAGGGGACACCGTCTTTGATCTTTTCCTATAAGAGAGAATAGCAATCCGATGAAGGCATAAGCATCGAGAACCTGAAACATATAGCACACGATTAGACCACAAAGGGTTGTCATCATTATCCAAAACATAAAGTAGGGAAATGCCCTTTCAATCTCCCCCTTTTTGGTGGATGATGACAACAACACAATTTGCAAGAGATAAGTCAATGAAATCTAGGCGGAACTCCCCCTGAGTGTGTGCCCCAACAAGAACTAGCTGTTAGAAAGCATGGGCACACTTTCAGGACTAGACTCCCCCTAGATTTTATAGACTCACCACTCTGAGCATGAAAAGGAGAGACAATATAATACTTAGAGGTAATAATAACGATAATGACCGATGAACGGAAAGGTAAAAGGAGTAACATAAGTCTCTCACACAGCAAGGAATGAAACAAGTCCACGAACAAAGACCAACACTAAACACGAGAAAAAGAGAAAGACCCAAAACCCAAGCAAAACCCCGAGACTTATAGGACCCTCTCCCCCTTTGGCATCAAGACACCAAAAAGGAAAAGAGCGAAGCTAGCGTCCCAAAACTCAGGCGTCCTCCTCTGACTCCTCGGTCGCATCTGGATCCTCATCATCAGAGTCGATTCTTCCATGGCATTGTCAGCTACTGCAAACGAGGAGGATGGCTGGGGAGGGGCTTCATCATTAGTCCAGGTGCTATGGGTAGAAATCCAACGCTCCTCTGGGGTAATGCTCTTCTCAGAGCCACTCTAAACCGGCATGTCGAGGTGCTTCATCATTGCAATTTGGCGATGCCGTGCAAGCTTCTCATTGACATGTGCCTCATACATCTTCTTCTGGATGTCAGCCTGGAGACAAAAGGTCTTCTTCACCTTGGCAGTAAGTTTGGACACCCACGAAGGCTTGGCCCCTGGCTCCAGCTCAAATTCCTCATCGTCAGAAGTAGTATAGACATCCTCAGGAGCATTTTCAGGGAAGCGAGGCTCGGCATGCTTCTTCTTCTTAAGGAGCTTGACCTCATGAACAGTGAGGTTGTCTGGGGAAGTGAGGAGCTCTCCAGGACGATGAACATTCCACACAGAGTTCAGAAAGCACATGACACACGGGGCATAGATTGGGACTTTATGGTAGATGACCATGTTGTACATCTCATTCCACATCCAATTTGACACATCAAACGTTGCCCCTGTCCCCACCATGGTCTTCATAGCAACCATCCAATCAACCAGATAGCCATGAATCTCATCTTGATTGCCCACCTTGGGCAAGAGCACATTGCGGAACACTCGGTGCATGATGTCATAGACCTTCTCCAAATCCTTGGATTCCCTAATAATTCCACGGCCCCAAATGTACAAAGGGGCAAGCTTCTCCTTAGCCATGGACTCAGGAAAATCATGAGGACGAATGCCACCCCTTCCTGCCAGACCGGTATCCTCGTACCCAATAGCATTGCAGAAAGCCCTCCAGGGAACGTGAAACAATTCATCGCGACACATGAAAGTGAGAGTGTGCGCATCATCTTCCCCAAAATGAACCGTGGCATAGAACTGATGGATGAGTTGAACATCAAAGTCACAGTTGACTGACATGAGCTTGACAAGATCAAACTCCTCGCAGAGAGCCAGCGCCTCACCAAAATACTCCATGTTGTTCCTCCAATGGTCAAGATCAATTGTCCACTGCTTGGCATATCTGTTCTTGTTGTGCTCAAAGAGTTCATGAACAATCCGCACTTGCATCTCATTCCGGAACTGAACGATGGTCCAAAGGGGAGCAATGGGAACCTCATACGGATTCTTTGAACGGAAGGCTTCCTAATCCTTGGCTTTCCAACGATGCAACGGCATAAGCACACATTGCTTAGCAGCTGCAGACTTTTCACGGCGAGTGGGCTTGGTGGGAATCACAACTTCTTCTTCATCATCAGACACAACCGGGCGCAAGGTCCTTCGTGCCCTCTTCTTGGTCTTGCGAGGAGCAGAGCGAGAACTAGAGCCACCTGAACACACACACGAAAAGAACACACAAAAACCCAACAAGGATGAGAGGATTGCACCCACTAGCAGAAAAGGAACAAGTTGCAACAACAGAGAAGATAGAACAGTGCTTTGTGGTTGATATACTCCGGTTGTACCACATCTTCCGCCGGTAGTACCGCTCCAGCGGTTGTACCGCCCGTAGGGGCGGTAGAACTGCTGACAGTGGCACTACCAGGGAAGATAAATCTAACCGAGGCATATGAATCACACAAGTAATATTCCAAATTCTAAGTGCTGCAAACAAGACAGGAGACTACCAAAGATCTCTTCTAACCAAAGATCGAACACTAAACACGGAATGTTAAGTAATGCCCTAGACAAGGAAGAACCCTAGAAAGAACTAGAAGTAAAGAACACGAGGCATTACCACCATCCATGGGAAGAGATCGGGGGGCCTCCACGGAGAGAATCCACGGAGAGCCAAGGATTCGAAGCGCGAGATGCACTCCGGGGTAGGGGTAGAGATGGCCGGCGACTAGGGCAAGAGAAGAGGAACGAGGACGAAGGGAAAAAGACAACCCTTCAGCCCCGTCGGGTATATATAGGCCCGTAGACACGCCTCGGTAGAACCGCGTAGGGGAGCGGTTGTACCGCTCGTCTGGTACAGACCGGTGGTTGGAGGCAATACTTCCGGTGCCTGGGAGGCAGCGGTAGTACCACTCGACATCAACCGGTAGTACCGGACGTAGGTTACCGCGGGTTTGAGCGGTGGAACCGCCCAAGCACCGAATGGAGACCCAACGGGACGGCACAACCCGGTACTAGCGGTAGAATCGCCCGTGATACCGGTTGTACCGCCCGACCACCTATGCCTAAGCCAAGATCAAATGAGTGCAATCCGAAGGGAGGAGGAAGGGGCACAAACAGGAGAGAAACAACACCCTAGGAGAATCCAACACAAAGAGCAAAGACAGAACGAGAAAAAACAACACGAGAACAACAAGGCTAACTCCAACCTCCCGAAGAGAGGACGGTGGCCGAGGCCACCTATGTTTGAGTCAATTGGTATGGCACCGCGAAGAATTATCCTTGGGTCCATGACCAAAACTCATCTTTAAAGCACAAGTACCATCAAACATGGCTAATGTGAAAGACTTGATTGATTTATGCATAATGGGGGGAGGGAGAGTTCATTGAGAGAACATCACTCCCCCTATGTCCATGCCTACATCTAAATAGGACAACACACTGAGTAGGATGGGGTGAGCAAGGGTTCAAGCAACATTGCTCGAATCGATGATATTTAGCTCATGCCTTAACTCGCGAAATCTTGCTTCATCCAAGGGCTTCGTGAAGATATCTGCAAGGTTATCATGAGTGTTGACGTAGTTGAGCTCGATCTCTCCTCGCCTAATGTGATCCCGGATGAAGTGATATCGGATCTCAATATGCTTCGTCTTGAAGTGTTGCACCGGGTTGAGAGAGATCTTGATGGCACTTTCATTGTCACACCAAAGAGGCACTTTGTCACAAGTGACACAGTAATCCTTCAAAGTTTGCCTCATCCATAAGAGTTGTGCACAACAACTACCGGCCGCCACATACTCCGCTTCGGTGGACGAGAGAGACACACAACTTTGCTTTTTGGAAGACCAACTTACCAAAGAGCAACCAAGGAATTGGAATTCTCCGGAAGTGGACTTCCTATCCACTTTGTCTCCTGCCCAATCGGAATCTGAGTACCCTACAAGCTTGAAGTTTGATCCTCTTGGATACCATAAGCCAAAGTTTGACGTATGAGCCAAATATCGAAAGATTCGTTTGACCGCCACATAGTGACTTTCCTTAGGTGCGGCTTGAAACCGTGCACAAATTCCCACACTCGACATGATATCCAGTCTAGATGCACAAAGGTAAAGCAAGGATCCAATCATGGAACGATATACCTTTTGATCCACCACTTTACCATTAGGATCTAAGTCAAGTTGGCACTTGGTGGGCATTGGAGTGGAAGCCGGCTTGACGTCACTTAGGTTGAATCGCTTGAGCATGTCTTGAGTGTATTTGGATTGATTGATGAAGGTTCCTTCTCTTCTTTGCTTCACTTCGAACCCTAGAAAGAACTTCAACTCTCCCATGGAGGACATCTCGAACTTTGAGGTCATAAGAGCGGCAAATTCCTTATTGAAAGCTTTGTTAGGAGAACCAAAGATAATATCATCAACATATAACTGGCACACAAACAACTCCCCTTTGACCTTCTTAGTAAAAAGAGTGGGGTCGATTAGCCCCACTTAAAAACCATGGTCTTGTAACAACTCGGTAAGGTGGTCATACCACACACATGGGGCTTGTTTAAGGCCATACAGTGCCTTATCGAGTTGATACACATGATCGGGAAAGTAGGGATCCTCGAACCCGGGGGGTTGCTTAACATAAACCAATTCATTAATAGGACCATTAAGAAAGACACTCTTCACATCCATTTGTTGTAACTTAAAGTTGTGATGAGAAGCATATGCAATCAACATGCGAATGGATTCAAGACGAGCAACGGGAGCAAAGGTTTCACCGTAGTCGATACCCTCGACTTGGGAGTAGCCTTGTGCTACCAGACGAGCCTTGCTGCAAATGATAATCCCATGGGCATCTTGCTTGTTCTTGAATATCCACTTGGTTCCTATGACATTGTGATTCCCGGTTGGTCTTGGCACCAATCTCCACACTTTGTTGCGCTCGAAGTTGTTGAGTTCTTCATGCATGGCATTGAGCCAATCCGGATCTTCTAGCGCCTCATAGACTTTGTGGGGTTCCACACAAGAGACAAACGCGTGATGCTCACAATAATTTGCTAATTGTCTACGAGTGCTTACCCCCTTTCTTAAGCTTCCAAGCACATTCGTCATGAGATGATCCTTGGTGGAGAGCTTGGAAGCAACCTTGGCGGCACAACGCTCTAATTCCTCCTCGGCGGTGAGTTGAGGAGCGGTTACTTGATCATCTTGAGCGCCGTCATGAACTTGTTCTTGATCTTGAACTTGCTCGGGGGAGAGAACTTGACCTTGGGCATCACTTGGTGTGTCCACACCGTCTTGAGCATGATCTTGCCCTTGGTCTTATTCATGAGGTTGAGGGCCTTCACTTTGTTCTTCGGAAGCATGTGGGCCTTGGGTTGGTGATGGCTCCACTTGAGTGGAGCATTGTCCTTCTCCTTCGGCCACAAGGGATTCCTCAATGGGTAGGATAAAACCAACACCCATTCTTCTTATGGCTTGAGGAGGAATTTCATCACCTACATCACAAGTGCCACTTTGCTCCACTTGGGAGCCGTTATTCTCATCAAACTCCACGTTACACGTCTCCTCAATAAGTCTCGTGGATTTATTGAGGACACGGTAAGCATGAGAGTTTGTAGCATAACCAACAAATATGCCCTCATAAGCTCTAGTCTCAAATTTAGACAACCGAACACCTTTCTTGAGAATGAAACACTTACACCCGAATACTCGGAAGTACTTGAGGTTGGGCTTGTTACCGGTGAGTATCTCATATGGAGTCTTGTTCAAGCCCTTGCGGAGGTAGAGCCGATTGGATGCATGACATGCGGTGTTGATGGCTTTGGCCCAAAAGTTGTACGGAGACTTGAACTCCGCCATCATGGTCCTTGCCACATCCATCAACGTCCGGTTCTTCCTCTCCGCAACACCGTTTTGTTGAGGGGTGTAGGGTGCGGAATATTGATGTTTGGTTCCCTCATCACTAAGAAACTCATCCAAGGTGTAGTTCTTGAACTCGGTGCCATTGTCACTTCTTATTGTCAAGATCTTTACGTTGTGTTGACGTTGAGCTTCATTTGCAAAGTCAATGACGGTTTGTTGGGTCTCGCTCTTCCTCTTGAAGAAATACACCCACGTGTATCTTGAGTAGTCATCCACAATCACCAAGCAATACTTCCTACCTCCAAGACTATCGAAGGATGGAGGCCCAAAGAGATCCATGTGAAGGAGCTCCAAAGGCCTCTTTGAATAAATGATAGTCGTGGGAGGGTGAGCCTTCTCATGTAGCTTTCCTTCGATACAGGCACTGCAAGCACGATCTTTAGCAAAACTAACATTCGTTAGTCCACGGACATGGTCCCCCTTGAGGATACTTTGCAAAGATCTCATATTGACATGGGCTAAACGGCGATGCCAAAGCCATCCCACATCAACTTTAGCCATTAGGCATGTCGCGGTCTTAGTGGGTCGCTCCGAAAAGTTAATCACATAGAGACCGTTCTCGACATGCCCAACAAAACCTACTTTAAGAGTCTTGCTCCACAAGAGGGCCATGGTATCGATATCAAAGAAAGTGGCAAAGCCCATGATAGCAAGTTGACGAACGGAAAGTAAATTGTATGCAAGGGACTCAACAAGCATGACCTTCTCGATCGTGAGATCATGAGAGATGACCACTTTGCCAAGTCCCAATACCTTAGAAGATGAGGCGTCACCCCACTCAACATTGGTGGGCATAGATGGAACTTTGTGCATGTCCACCACCAAGTCCTTGCTTCCGGTCATATGATTTGTGGCTCCGCTATCGAGCAACCATGATCCACCACCGGAAGCAAACACCTACAAGAGATTAATGCTTGGTTTTAGGTACCCATTTTGTAATGGGTCCTTTGATGTTAGTAACAAGGGTTCTTAGGAACCCAAATAGACCATTCAATGTGCTCATGAAGAGAACCAACAAATTTGGCATAAACATGCCCATCACTAGCACGACATAACACATAAGAAGGGTTAAAATCGCCGGCTTTGTTGAGAGGAGTGACATTGCCCTTCTTGACATTGTTCTTCTTATTCTCCTCGGGGGCACTCTCTCCCTCCCTCACAAAAGTTTGCATGAGGGGAGGAGGTTGTTTGGTCTTGTCATTCTTCTTCTTGTTCTTGGAGTCGGGCACGAACCCAACCCCTTCCTTGGCCACACCTCCCTTTTGGTTGATCAAGAGATCGTTGAGGTTCTTCTTACCTTGTATGCAAGTCGCAAGACCTCTCTCAAGTTGCTCCTTCAACTTAGCATTTTCCTCAACAAGATGTATATGCTCACAACACGGGTTAGTAGCATTTGCATTATCAATTAGAACCATATGAGGAAAAGTTGCTTTCTCCTTAGTTAGCTTCACTTGGAGTTGATCATGAGACTCCTTGAGACTAGTGTGAATACCCTTCAAGGCCTTGTGGGCCTTGTCAAGTATATCAAACTCCTCTTTGAGTCTAGCAAGATCAACCCCGAGTTTGGCCTTCTCGGAATTTAGCACACGAGAAACAATGAGGACATGATCATGATCTTTCTTTAACTTAGCATGATCAACATTGTGTGACTCCTCAAGAGCCAAACGAAGACCACGCTCTTCCTCAAGAGCATTGGAAAGATCCGAAATCTCATCGGCATAGTCACGACTATGCCCTTCCATCTTAGAGATGGTGTCTTCGTGAGCCTCGATCATGTCATTGGCTTCACCAAGTTGTTCCAAGAGAGCAACAAAGTGCTTCTTGGATTTTCCCTTGAGTTTGCCCATAAAGGCCTCAAACTCGGTAGCCTCCACATTAGCTCCCTCAAGTTCATTAATGCTATCCGTCGGGGAAGGATGATTAATGATGGTAGTTTTGATGTTGGAGGTTACCTTGTTGGTGGCTTTAGCCATGAGGCACTCGGCGGTGATGCTCTCGTTGGGTGAGTCGAAGAGAGAAATACGTGAAGTCGTCGCAATGGCAACGGAGGCCATGGCAACCGACTCATCATCTTCGTCATCGTCATCATCCTCATTGTACTCTTCTTGTACAACCAATGCCTTGGGAGGAGTCTTCTTGGTGAAGTTGTTCTTGTTGGGGAACGACTTGGCCTTGTCTTTTTGGATGAGCTTTCCGCCATTGTCTTCCCTCTTCTCATAAGGGCATTCCGCAACAAAATGACTCACGTTGCCGCAATTGTAGCAAGTCCTTACACGTTGCTTGCCCCTCGTGCCACTCGATTTGTTTTTGCTAAAGTTTGGCCTCGAGTTTTTCTTGCTCCAAAATTGTCTTGAAGCAAGTGCCATGTGTTCATGATATGCATACTTCGTATCTTCGGGGTTGCTCTCCTCTTCTTCCTCTTCTTCTTCTTCAACGATGATCTTGGCCTTCAATGCAAGATTAGGCTTCTTTGCCCGTTGAGAACGAAGCACCGCATTGTCGGTGGTCTTGTCCAAACTGTTCATGGCCACAAACTCATCCAACACTTCGCTTGAGGTCAAAGTGCGGAAGTCCGGTCTTTGACGAATGACGGAGGACATGGCCTTGTGATAGGGCATCATTGCCTTGAGGAATTTTCGCTTGATCCAATTGTCATCCGTGTCCTTGCTCCCGTGATCTCATAGTGAGACCGCGAGTTTGGTTACTCTCCGATAGAGCTCACGAGGTTCTTCATCTTCCTTCATTGCAAACTCATCGGCCTCATCTTGTACCACTTCATAATTGGAGCGTTGAATGCTTGCGCTTCCCTGGTAGAGAGAGACAACACAATGCCATGCATCTTTGGCCAAGGCGAAGGGACGAAGATGAGGTAGGTCTTCGGGTGGAATTGCATCTTGAATGATGAAGAGAGCATTCTCATTGAATTTATTATCCGCGGCTTCTCGAGGAGTGAAGTTGCTTGGATCATGCGGATAAAAACCTTCTTCAATGATTCTCCAAAGGTTAGTGTTCACATGATTTAAATGACGTTTAAAGCGGTAAACCCAAGAATCAAAGTCCTCATTTTTCACAATCTTAGGAGGAGGACCAGCATGATTCAAATGAGTGGAAGGAATCGGTCCACCATAAACAAGTGGTGGTTCCACATGGGCAAAGATGCCGGTGCCATTCTTCCCTCTAGAAGAAGGAGCCTTTTCACTACTAGCTTCCCCCTTGTCGGAGATAGCATCCGTCACCTTGTTGGCGGGATCACCCACTTTCAACGGTGCGGTGGATAGTTTAATCCCCTCAAGAAATTTAGTAAACATGCTCTCAACTTCGGTCGTCATGGAGGTTTTCAATGTCTCCAAGGCCACATTGAACTCCTCACGAGAGACCGAGGTTCCCCCATCGCCCGTAGACGAGATAGGATTCACACCGGAGTGTTCCTCCACACCGTCTATGGTATCAATCATACTCTTTGGACGGTAAAGTACTTAATAAAGAGACGAGGCTCTGATACCAATTGAAGGATCGATATGGTTGACTAGAGGGGGGGTGAATAGGCAGCTAACAATTTTTAGCTTTTCTTTAACAATTTAAACTTTGCATCAAAGTAGGTTGTCTAGATATGCAACTAGGTGAGCAACCTATATGATGCAACAAGGATAGGAACACAAGCAAGTAAGAGATATGAAACAAATAAGCTTGCTCAAATAAAGGCATGAGATAACCAAGAGTGGAGACGGTGGAGACGAGGATGTGTTGCCGAAGTTCCTTCCCTTTGAGAGGAAGTACGTCTCCGTTGGAGCGGTGTGGAGGCACAATGCTCCCCAAGAAGCCACTAGGGCCGCCGTATTCTCCTCACGCCCTCACACAATGCGAGATGCCATGATTCCACTATTGGTGCCCTTGAAGGCGGCGACCGAACCTTTACAAACAAGGTTGAGGCTCTCTCCACAACTTAATTGGAGGCTCCCAACAAAACCACGAAGCTTCATCACAATGGAATATGGCTCCGAGGTGACCTCAACCGTCTAGGGTGCTCAAACACCCAAGAGTAACAAAATCCACACAAGGAAGTATGGGGGAAGTAATTATCCTTTGGTGGAAGTGTAGATCTAGGTCTCCTCCTTCAATCCCTAGCAAATCAACAAGTTTGAGTGGCTAGAGAGAGAGATCGGGCAAGAGAGCTTGAAGTGCATTAATGGTGGAGTGAGAGAGGTCAAAGGTGGGAGTGGTAGGTGGGAGAAGCTCCCTTATATAGCAACCCTAAATTCCAGCCGTTACTGTGTTTTTTGCACTGCAGTGATACAACCGGTCCTCGTCCCGGTACAACCGGGACTCACAGTGTATCTGCAGAACCCTACCAAGCGGTACAACCAGACCTGCAGGCGGTAGTACCGGCTAAGAAAAATAACCGGACTAACCGCCTAGCCACCGCACAACCACCGCATCAAAACAGGAGCTTGACCGGTACTTGGGCGGTGCCTGGCCGGAACAACCGCATGCCCTTGAGCTCTTGAGCGGCTAAGTTCCGAGCGGAAGAACCGCTCGGACCACCGGTGGTACCGGTCATCGAGGAACGACCGGACCAACCGGGCCACTACCTCCCAAGAACCGCATCAAACCAGAAGCGCGAGCGGTACTTGAGCGGTGCATGGACGGAACCACCGTCCTAGCTTTTGTAGAGCATGGTGGCGGTACCACCGCTCGGAGGCAGCGGTACAACCGTTCGAGCAAAGCTGATGAGCGACAAGACCCAGCGGTAGTCTGGAGCGGTACAACCGCTGGGCAGAAACAGTGAGCAGAAATAGATAAGGGAAGAGACAAGGAAAACTCTCTCTCTCTCTCACACACCTGAGAAAGACAAAGGAGGGGTGATGAAGGTGTATGTGAAAAGATTCGCCCAGTTCTTTCTAATGAGGATTCCCTCTTGATAGTACGGGTTCCCTACGACCAAAGAGATAAAAAGCATAAGGGACACCGTCTTCGATCTTTTCCTATAAGAGAGAATAGCAATCCGATGAAGGCATAAGCATCGAGAACCTGAAACATATAGCACACGACTAGACCACAAAGGGTTGTCATCATCATCCAAAACATAAAGTAGGGAAATGCCCTTTCAACTGGTGGCCGTTGATCTCAAAATTGACAGGTGGGGAGTGGCCTTCTGCAAGCCTCGCAAAGACTGGAGAACGCTGCAGCATGTTGATATCATTGTGAGAACCTGCCATGTCGAAGAAAGAATGACATATCCAAAGATCCTGCGATGCCACGCTTCTAATATGACAGTGCACCCGTTGACATGCCCCTTGTACTGGCCCTGCCAAGCAAATGGACAGTTCTTCCACTCCCAGTGCATACAATCTATGCTGCCAAGCATGCCTGGAAAGCCTCTAGCTGCGTTGGTCGCCAAAAATCTCTCTGTATCAGTGGTAGTTGGCTGCCTCAAGTACTCTGGGCCAAACACCTTGATCACAGCCTGGCAAAATTTGTACATTGACATCAGAGATGTTGTCTCACTCATACGCACATACTCATCCACCAGATCGCCTGGAATTCCATATGCAAGCATGCGGATGGCCGCGGTGCATTTCTGGTAAGAGGAGAATCCAAGCTTGCCAAGGGCATCCCTCTTGCACTCGAAGTATGGGTCATGAGCAACCACTCCCTCTCGGATACGATTGAACACATGCCTTGTCATTCAAAAACGGCGACGGGATTTATCCGGCTTGAAGAGCGGGGTGTTGGCAAAGTAATCGGCATAGAGCAGGGCGTGGCCTCTCTCGCTATTCCGGTTCAGGTTGGGAGCACGGCCAGGGACTGACCCCCTGTACCGAGGAAGCTGTCGTTGAATGTGGTCGTGAACGACCAATGCAGCCACCACAAGATCTTCATCATCCGATGAATCGTCCGATGAACAAAGGAAGTGATGGAAGAAAACCCCATCTCCACTGTCCATACCTTCGTGGGCAAAATGTTAAACACCTTGCGGTCGTGGTGGTGAAGAGGCCGCGATGATCACCTCGACACAGCAGGGGTGGTTGCCGGCCGGCTACCGGCCGCTCTGGAGCTCTCGTCGGAAGCCGCCGAGGCCGCCGTGGTACGGCGCCGGCGGTCGTGTCCCCTCTGCGACTGGCAAAGACGGCGACGGCCAAACCTCCGATCGACGACCAAAACTACGTCCAAAGCGCGGGCATGGTGGCTGCCATGTCGAGACGTGGTTTGATAGGGACGACCGGGGGCTGCACGGTGAGGAGGCGGCCGGAGAATAGCGGCACCGCCGGCGGCGGGGTGGGGCGGGAGAGAGAGGGTGGAAGCGTTGGGAGCGAAGGGACTGCTAGTGTCTCCGACAGGCGGGCCACGGGGAGGGGGGACAATGGCGTGCGTTCAGACCGTCCGCGCGCGTCCGTTTCACCCTAAACCAAGCGCAAGTTTAGGCCGGGAATGGGTCGAAAACGGACGGAATCCGGACATTTGTCCGTTTGAGGCCGCATGCTGGGCCGCGCTATTCGTCCGTTTTATCTCAAACGGACGCGCGCGGACATGATGGAGTCGCACGGTGAAGTTGGCCTAACATCCTTTTGCAGACGTAAATAAAAATTAAATTAAATCGAAGATCGGCGCAGGATGATATGCCGGAGAAAACTCCGGAATAGCGTGCACTTCTTGGTACGTATTTGTCTCCGTCTCCATTTCCCCACCATCCATGGTCCGTGGAACGGAGCTCAATAATTTGAATGGAACCTTTGCCAGATGCTCCTGCTCATTTCGAATTCTCCAAGCAAGTCTCCAAGTCTTCTCTATAGTCTACGGAATCCCGCCATCTATAAAAGTTGTTTGTCATTCGAGCTCTAGCTTGAAAAGAAGTGATTGTTATCTCGATCGAAAAGGGGGAACAGTGCAAACCCTGACACTTGTTTTCTGAAAGCTTCACAAAGGTAGACAGCGAGCCGCACAAGATCTTAAAATAAAGGCAAACGCTAGGAAAGCCAATATGAGCTTACTAGTGTATGTTTAATCACTACTACTAGTACTACATGATACTGTTGCACCCCCACAAAAAAAACTGTTATGTGAAATGTGATACTGCAGCGCAACTACCACTCTACCCGCTGGTCTATGACAGACAACAAAATTTTGAATTGAAAGAAGCCGACCACTTAAAGATAAACTATACACTTGTTTTCTAGGGAAAATGAAGATTTCCACCTTTGAATTTTGTTTTCTTTGCTACATGTTTCCATGTTATATTAACATTGTAACTGTAAAAAGCATCGACGGCAATACTCTGAGGGGAGAATATGACGGATTATTTATTTTTTACGGGAAAATTCTGATCTATTCATCTTTCAGCATGATAGTACAACGAACATTAGAAATAATAAAAATTACATTCAGATCCGTAGACCACCTAGCAACGACTGCAAGCACTGAAGCAAACCGAAGGCGCGCCGCTGTCATCGCCCCTCCCTCGTCGGAGCCAGACAAAACTTGTTGTATTAGACAGTCGTGAAGTCGTTGTGCTAAGGCCCCATAGGACCAACACAAACAGAACAATAACCACCGCTGATGAAGAGTCGCGTAGATCAGAAGAATCCAACCTGAAGACACAAGAACAAAGACGAACGGGAACATATCCGAGTAAACCCACCAAAGACAGATCTGTCAGAGACACAACTCCACACGCCCACCGACAATACTAGAAGCACCACCGGGACGGGGCCTAGGCAGGGAGAACCTTATTCCATGTTCAGGGAGCCACCCGAAGTTTCATCATCCTGAACAGGACACAAACCCTAATAAAACTCGAAAAAAGATCTAGAAACGAAGCCCTCCCACTGGCAAGGGCCGGGATCCACTTCGCTTCCATGACCCTAGGGCCACTGGAGATGAGGTGGACCGCCGGTGAGAGACAAAGAAACCCTAGCTTTTTAGGGGAGGTTGCGGCTGTAGGGATGAGGTTCTTAAAAGGCTTGATCATCCGCCTTTTAGTTATTATTTCTTCTTCCATCAATATTACGCACATCAGTAAAAGACAATTATGCATAGAAGACACCCGCCACTGAAGGCAATGCCAAGCCAGCGAAGAAGGTGCATGTAGGTACCGAGTACTTAAAAAGTAACTAATATTTTTTCTTTGAAAAAACTAATCACCAAACATTCGATTCATGGTCTCAAAGAGCAAATGCTCAGTGGCCATCCAATCCGCAAGAGGGGGAGAAGGAAGAATAATAACATGGCGGTGGCTAACCGACGAGGCGACGAGCTCGACAACGTTGGCGATGACATCCCCGAAAGCTAAGTGGTGGCGTAACACAGGCACCCACCCCGCTTAGCGGAAGAAAGGATGGAGGTTGTAACACCCTCGATGCGACTATAACTCCCACGTGTCGAGGCACGACTTAGAGGCATAATCGCATTGAAGGCATATGTCGCAAGTTAGGCAATCTTCACAACATCCCATATAATATAAATAATAAAGGGGAGAAAACATAGTTGGCTTACACTCGCCACGTCAATTAAGTACATAAATAGCATTACAACAATCAAACACTCATGGCCCGACTATGGCGCCAAAATAAAAGACAACCCAACATGCGACACGGTCCCAATCATCCCAACTGGGCACCACTACTGATCATCAGGAAAAGAAACATGGTATCGTTGAGAGTCCTCATCGAACTCCCACTTGAGCTCAAGCGCGCCATCTGGAGTGGAAACATCAGGCACTGCATCTGGTTTGGAAGTAATATGTGAGCCACAGGGACTCAGCAATCTCGCACCCTCGCGATCAAGACTATTTAAGCTTAATAGGTAAGGCAAGGTAAATATCAGTGGAGCTGCAGCAAGCGACTAGCATATATGGTGGCTATCCTGTTCGCAAAAGGAGAGCGAGAAGAGAGGGCAAAGCGCGAACGAGAAACTAGAGAAACAACCTGCGCAAGCATTACTCCAACACCGTGTTCACCTCCCGGACTCCGCCGAGAAGAGACCATCACGGTAACTCACACTGTTGATTCATTTTAATTAAGTTAAGATTCAGGTTATCTATAACCGTACATTAACAAATTCCCATCTGCCCATAACCGCGGGCACGGCTTTCAAAAGTTCAAATCCCTGCAAGGGAGTCCCAACTTAGCCCATGACAAGCTCTCACGGTCAACGAAGGAATAGACCTCCTCCCGAGACGTTCCGATCAGACTCGGTACCTCGGTTCTTCAAGACACTCCGACAGGTTAAAACGAAACCATCAACACCGCCTGAATGTGCCAACAAATACCGATAGGAGCTGCACACATCTCGTTCTCAGGGCACACTCAGATGAGCCAGACGTCGGGTAGGCCAGCCCAGAGTTGCCCCTGGTAGCCCCGGACATCGCTCGGTTGGACCAACACTCAGAGGAGCACTGGCCCGGGGGGGTTTAAATAAGATGACCCTCGGGCTTCGGAAACCCAAGGGAAAAAGAGGCTAGGTGGCAAATGGTAAAACCAAGGTTGGGCATTGCTGGAAAAGCTTTAATCAAGGCGAACTATCAAGGGGTTCCCATTATAACCCAACCGCGTAAGGAACGTAAAATCCGGGAACATAACACCGATATGACGGAAACTAGGGCGGCAAGAGCGGAACAAAACACTAGGCGAGAAGCCGAGCCTTCCACCCTTTACCAAGTATATAGATGCATTAAGATAACATGGCAATATAATGATATCCCAACAAGTAAATAAAGTTCCAACAAGGAACGGTCTCCAATCTTCACCTGCAACTAGCAACGCTATAAGAGGGGCTGAGCAAAGCGGTAACATAGCCAATCAACGGTTTTCTAGGACATGGTGGGTTAGAGGTTGACATGGCAATTTGGGAGGCATGATAAGCAAGTGGTAGGCATCATAGCATAGGCATAGCAAAAGAGCGAGCATCTAGCATAGCAAAGATAGTAGTGATTTCGAGGGTATCATCATCTTGTCTGCAAAGTTGTCAGAGTTGACTGGATCCTCGAAAGCAAACTCAACGGGCTCCTCGTTAGCGAACTCGTCTCCCAGCTCTACCCAAACAAGACAAACAAGCAAACGGAACACAATCAACCACGTGCAAAGCTCAAACAATATGATGCAAGGATAGTATGCTATGCGGGATGCGATGCGGGATGCATATGCAAGATTTGACAAGAGATGCATGAACCTGGCCTCACATTGGAAATCCAAGTATGCCACTGGAAAGATGAGATGAAATCGCTTGAAAACGATATAAAGAACGCCGGAATCGGAGTTACGGTTTGGAAATGGCAAGCAATTCAAATATGACCACGATCTGCGATTTACAGCAAGTAGCCATTTGAATGCAATGAGATGAACATGCTACAGCACCCAAACATGGCATCAAAATACATGGCAGGGATCTACTCAAGATTCTTAACAAAAGTCTAGCACTGAGCTACGGCCAATTCATCCATTAACAGGTTCAAACAAGCATGGCAAAAATGCATTTGATAAACAGATTTCAGACTTAGTGAAATTAACACTTGTCTGGAATTTCAGATCAGGTAGCACTCTTTGGAGCATGAAAACAATATGCTACAGGACCTAAACATGGCAAAGTAAAGCATGGCATAGAGCTACTCAAAGAGCTTAACAAAAGTCCCTTAGTGACCTTGAGCCAAAAGGGATCAGAAAATACATTTGCAAGCATGTGAACATGGCAAAAACATAATCAGTTCTCAGACTTAGTGAAAACTGGAGCATGCTGAAAACAGATATCAAGTATGCATGTTTACGAGCTTGATGCACTCACCACAGAGCAAGTCATGACAAACTAAGCATACACCCATCAAGAATACACAAAATTCAAGCTAGACATGGTAAGAACAATAGCATAGCATGCACGGATCAACTACAACATCCTCGGCAAAATTGCTAACAAGTAGACAATCTACCCAGATTCACGAAATGACAAAAGTAGAGCTTGATTGACTCAAGATAGGGTGCTCCACAATTGCAAACAAGGACATGGATGGATAGAACAATACAAGATTAACAAAGCTGTTGGGTTTAGTAGTAATTTCAAAAAAAATCCTACGCACACGCAAGATCATGGTGATGCATAGCAACGAGAGGGGGAGAGTGTGATCTACGTACCCTTGTAGATCGACAACGGAAGCGTTAACTTGGTTGATGTAGTCGTACGTCTTCACGGCCCGACCGATCAAGCACCGAAACACGGCACCTCCGAGTTCTAGCACACGTTCAGCTCGATGACGATCCCCGGACTCCGATCCAGCAAAGTGTCGGGGAAGAGTTCCGTCAGCACGACGGCGTGGTGACGATCTTGATGTACTACCGTCGCAGGGCTTCGCCTAAGCACTGCTACAATGTTATCGAGGACTATGGTGGAAGGGGGCATCGCACACGGCTAAGAATATGACCACGTGGATCAACTTGTGTCTCTAGGGTGCCCCCCTGCCCCCGTATATAAAGGAGCAAGGGAGGAGGAGGCCGGCCCTAGGAGGAGGGCGCGCCAAGGGGAGTCCTACTCCCACCGGGAGTAGGACTCCTTCTTTCCTATTCCAACTAGGAGAAGGGGGGAAAGGAGGGAAGTGGAGAAGGAAGGGAGAGGTGGGCCGCGCCCCAAACCCCTTGTCCAATTCGGACTGGGCTTGGGAGGGGCGCGCGCCACCTCCTGACTCCTTCCCACTAAAGCCCATTAAGGCCCAATACTCTTCCCCGTATTCCCGTAACTCTCCGGTACTCCGAAAAATACCCGAATCACTCGGAACCTTTCCGATGTCCGAATATAGTCGTCCAATATATCGATCTTTACGTCTCGACCATTTCGAGACTCCTCGTCATGTCCCCGATCTCATCCGGAACTCCGAACTCCTTCGGTACATCAAAACTCATAAACTCATAATATAACTGTCATCGAAACCTTAAGCGTGCGGACCCTACGGGTTCGATAACAATGTAGACATGACCGAGACACGTCTCCGATCAATAACCAATAGCGGGACATGGATGCCCATATTGGATCCTACATATTCTACGAAGATCTTTATCGGTCAGACCGCATAACAACATACGTTGTTCCCTTTGTCATCGGTATGTTACTTGCCCGAGATTCGATCGTCGGTATCTCAATACCTAGTTCAATCTCGTTACCGGCAAGTCTCTTTACTCGTTCCGTAATACATCATATCACAACTAACTCATTAGTTGCAATACTTGCAAGGCTTATGTGATGTGCATTACCGAGAGGGCCCAGAGATACCTCTCCGACAATCGGAGTGACAAATCCTAATCTCGAAATACGCCAACCCAACATGTACCTTTGGAGACACCTGTTGAGCACCTTTATAATCACCCAGTTACGTTGTGACGTTTGGTAGCACACAAAGTGTTCCTCTGGCAAACGGGAGTTGCATAATCTCATAGTCATAGGAACATGTATAAGTCATGAAGAAAGCAATAGCAACATACTAAACGATCGGGTGCTAAGCTAATGGAATGGGTCATGTCAATCACATCATTCTTCTAATGATGTGATCCCGTTAATCAAATAACAACTCTTTTGTTCATGGTTAGGAAACATAACCATCTTCGATTAACGAGCTAGTCAAGTAGAGGCATACTAGTGATATTCTGTTTGTCTATGTATTCACACATGTATTATGTTTCCGGTTAATACAATTCTAGCATGAATAATAAACTTTTATCATGATATAAGGAAACAAATAATAACTTCATTATTGCCTCTAGGGCATATTTCCTTCAGTCTGCCACTTGCACTAGAGTCAATAATCTAGTTCACATCGCCATGTGATTCAACACTAATAGTTCACATCACCATGTGATTAACACCCATAGTTCACATCATCATGTGACCTATACCCAAAGGGTTTACTAGAGTCAATAATCTAGTTCACATCGTTTATGTGATTAACACCCAAAGAGTACTAAGGTGTGATCATGTTTTGCTTGTGAGATAATATTAGTCAATGGGTCTGTCACATACAGATCCGTAAGTATTTTGCGAATACTGTGTCTACAATGCTCTGCATGGAGCTACTCTAGCTAATTGCTCCCACTTTCAATATGTATCTAGATCGAGACTTAGAGTCATCCAGATCTGTGTCAAAACTTGCATCGATGTAACTTTTTACGACGAACCTTTTTGTCACCTCCATAATTGAGAAATATTTCCTTATTCCACTAAGGATAATTTTGACCGCTGTCCAGTAATCTACTCTTAGATCACTATTGTACTCCCTTGCTTAACACAGTGTAGGGTATACAATAGATCTGGTACACAACATGGTATACTTTATAGAACCTATGTCTGAGGCATAGGAAATGACTTTCATTCTCTTTCTATCTTCTGCCGTGGTCGAGCTTTGAGTCTTACTCAATTTCATACCTTGTAACACATGTAAGAACCCTTTCTATGACTGTTCCATTTTGAACTACTTCAAAATCTTGTCAAGGTATGTACTCATTGAAAAAAAACTTATCAAGCGTCTTGATCTATCTCTATAGATCTTTATGCTCAATATGTAAGCAGTTTCACCGAGGTCTTTTCTTTGAAAAACTCCTTTCAAACACTCCTTTATGCTTTGCAGAATAATTCTACATTATTTCCGATCAACAATATGTCATTCACATATACTTATCAGAAATGTTGTAGTGCTCCCACTCACTTTCTTGTAAATACAGGCTTCACCGCAAGTCTGTATAAATCTATATGCTTTGATCATACTATCAAAGCGTTTATTCCAACTCCGAGATGCTTGCACCAGTCCATAGATGGATCGCTGGAGCTTGCTTATTTTGTTAGCACCTTTAGGATTGACAAAACCTTTTGGTTGCATCATATACAACTCTTTCTTTAAGATATCCATTAAGGATTGCAGTTTTGTTATCCATTTGCCAGATTTCATAAAATGCGGCAATTGCTAACATGATTTGGACAGACTTTTAAGCATCGATACGAGTGAGAAAATCTCATCGTAGTCAACACCTTGAACTTTGTCGAAAACCTTTTGCGACAATTCTAGCTTTGTAGATATTAACACTACTATCAGCGTCCGTCTTCCTTTTGAAGATCCATTTATTTTCTATGGCTTGCCGATCATCGGGCAAGTCAACCAAATACCATACTTTGTGCTCACATGGATCCCATCTCAGATTTCATGGCCTCAAGCCATTTTGCGGAATCTGGGCTCACCATCGCTTCTTCATAGTTCGCAAGTTCGTCATGGTCTAGTAACATGACTTCCAGAACAGGATTACCGTACCACTCTGGTGCGGATCTCACTCTGGTTTACCTACGAGATTCGGTAGTAACTTGATCTGAAGTTACATGATCATCATCATTATCTTCCTCACTAATTGGTGTAGTAGTCACAAGAATAGATTTCTGTGATGAACTACTTTCCGATAAGGGAGATGGTACAATTACCTTATCAAGTTTTCTACTTTCCTCCCACTCACTTCTTTCGAGAGAAACTCCTTCTCTGGAAAGGATCCATTCTTAGCAACGAATGTCTTGCCTTCGGATCTGTGATAGAAGGTGTACCCAATAGTCTCCTTTGGGTATCCTATGAAGACATATTTCTCCGATTTGGGTTTGAGCTTATCAGGATGAAACTTTTTCATATAAGCATCACAATCCCAAACTTTAAGAAACGACAACTTTGGTTTCTTGCCAAACCACAGTTCAGATTGTGTCGTCTCAACGGACTTAGATGGTGCCCTTTTAAACGTGAATGCAGTTGTCTTTAATACATAACCCCAAAACGATAGTGGTAGATTGGTAAGATACATCATAGGTCGCACCATATCTAATAAAGTACGGTTATGACGTTCGGACACACCATTATGCTGTGGTGTTCCAGGTGACGTGAGTAGTGAAACTATTTCACATTGTTTTAACTGAAGACCAAACTCATAACTCAAATACTCTTCTCCACGATCAGATCGTAGAAACTTTATTTTCTTGTTACGATGATTTTCCACTTCACTCTGAAATTCTTTGAACTTTTCAAATGTTTCAGACTTATGTTTCGTCAAGTAGATATACTCATATCTGCTCAAATCATCTGTGAAGATCAGAAAATAATGATACCTGTCGCGAGTCTCAATATTCATCGGACCACATACATCAGTATGTATGATTTCCAACAAATTTGTTGCTCGCTCCATTGTTCCGAAGAACGAAGTCTTAGTCATCTTGCCCATGAGGCATGGTTCGCAAGCACCAATTGATTCATAATCAAGTGATTCCAAAAGCACATCAGCATGGAGTTTCTTCATGCGCTTTACACCAATATGACCTAAATAGCAGTGCCACAAATAAGTTGCACTATCATTATTAACTTTGCATCGTTTGGTTTTAATATTATGATTATGTGTATTACTACGATCGAGATCCAACGAACTATTTTTATTGGGTGTGTAACCATATAAGGTTTTATTCATGTAAACAGAACAACAATTTATTCTCTTACTTAAATGAATAACCGTATTACAATAAACATGATCAAATCATATTCATGCTCAATGCAAACACCAAATAACACTTATTTAGGTTCAACACTAATCCCAAAAGTATAGGGAGTGTGCGATGATGATCATATCAATCTTGGAACCACTTCCAACACACATCGTCACTTCACCCTTAACTAGTCTCTGTTTATTCTGCAACTCCCGTCTCGAGTTACTAATCTTAGCAACTGAACTAGTATCTATTACTGAGGGGTTGCTATAAACACTAGTAAAGTACACATCAATAACATGTATATCAAATATACTTATGTTCACTTTGCCATCCTTCTTATTCGCCAATCACTTGGGGTAGTTCTGCTTCTAGTGACCAGTCCCTTTGCAGTAGAAGCACTTAGTCTCAGGCTTAGGATCAGACTTGGGCTTCTTCACTTGAGAAGCAATTTGCTTGCCGTTCTTCTTGAAGTTCCCCTTCTTCCCTTTGCCCTTTTCTTGAAACTAGTGGTCTTGTCAACCATCAACACTTGATGTTTTTCTTGATTTCTACCTTCGTTGATTTCAGCATCACGAAGAGCTTGGGAGTTGTTTATGTTATCCCTTGCATATTATAGTTCATCACGAAGCTCTACTAACTTAGTGATGGTGACTAGAGAATTCTATCAATCACTATCTTATCTGGAAGATTAACTCCCACTTGATTCAAGCGATTGTAGTACCCAGACAATCTGAGCACATGCTCACTAGTTGAGCGATTCTCCTCCGTCTTTTAGCTATAGAAATTGTTGGAGACTTCATATCTCTCAACTCGGGTATTTGCTTGAAATATTAACTTCAACTCCTGGAACATCTCATATGGTCCATGACGTTCAAAACGTCTTTGAAGTCCCGATTCTAAGCCATTTAAGTATGGTGCACTAAACTATCAAGTAGTCATCATATTGAGCTAGCCAAACGTTCATAACGTCTGCATCTGCTCCTGCAATAGGTCTGTCACCTAGCGGTGCATCAAGGACATAATTCTTCTATGCAGCAATGAGGATAAAACTCAGATCACGGATCCAATCCGCATCATTGCTACTAACATCTTTCAACACAATTTTCTCTAGGAACATATCAAAATAAACACAGGGAAGCAACAACGTGAGCTATTGATCTATAACATAATTTGCAAAATACTACCAGGACTAAGTTCATGATAAATTTAAGTTCAATTTAATCATATTACTTAAGAACTCCCACTTAGATAGACATCCCTCTAATCCTCTAAGTGATTACGTGATCCAAATCAACTAAACCATGTCCGATCATCACGTGAGATGGAGTAGTTTCATTGGTGAACATCGCTCTGTTGATCATATCTACTATATGATTCACGCTCGACCTTTCGGTCTCCGTGTTCCGAGGCCATATTTGTATATGCTTGGCTCGTCAAGTATAACCTGAGTATTCCGCGTGTGCAACTGTTTTGCACCCGTTGTATTTGAACGTAGAGCCTATCACACCCGATCATCACGTGGTGCCTCAGCACGAAGAACTTTCGCAATGGTGCATACTCAGGGAGAACACTTCTTGATAATTAGTGAGAGATCATCTTATAATGCTACCGTCAATCAAAGCAAGATAAGATGCATAAAAGATAAACATCACATGCAATCAATATAAGTGATATGATATGGCCATCATCATCTTGTGCTTGTGATCTCCATCTTCGAAGCACCATCGTGATCACCATCGTCACCGGCGTGAAACCTTGATCTCCATCACAGCATCGTTGTCGTCTCGCCAATCTTATGCTTCCACGACTATCGCTACCGCTTAGTGATAAAGTAAAGCATTACAACGCGATTGCATTGCATACAATAAAGCGACAACCATATGGCTCCTTCCAGTTGCCGATAACTCGGTTACAACACATGATCATCTCATACAATAAAATTTAGCATCATGTCTTGACCATATCACATCACAACATGCCCTGCAAAAACAAGTTAGATGTCCTCTACTTTGTTGTTGCAAGTTTTACGTGGCTGCTACAGGCTTAAGCAAGAACCAATCTTACCTATGCATCAAAACCACAACGATAGTTTGTCAAGTTGGTGCTATTTTAACCTTCGCAAGGACCGGGCGTAGCCACACTCGGTTCAACTAAAGTTGGAGAAACTGTCACCCGCTAGCCACCTTTATGCAAAACACGTCGGGAGAACTGGTCTCGCATAAGCGTACGTGTAATGTCGGTCCGGGCCGCTTCGTCCAACAATACCGCCGAACCAAAGTATGACATGCTGGTAAGCAGTATGACTTATATCGCCCACAACTCACTTGTGTTCTACTCGTGCATATAACATCAACACATAAAACCTAGGCTCGGATGCCACTGTTAGGTTTTTCCTACGCACACGCAAGATCATGGTGATGCATAGCAACGAGAGGGGGAGAGTGTGATCTACGTACCCTTGTAGATCGACAACGGAAGCGTTAACTTGGTTGATGTAGTCGTACGTCTTCACGGCCCGACCGATCAAGCACCGAAACTACGGCACCTCCGAGTTCTAGCACACGTTCAGCTCGATGACGATCCCCGGACTCCGATCCAGCAAAGTGTCGGGAAAGAGTTCCGTCAGCATGACGGCGTGGTGACGATCTTGATGTACTATCATTGCAGGGCTTCGCCTAAGCACTGCTACAATATTATCGAGGACTATGGTGGAAGGGGGCACCGCACACGGCTAAGAATATGATCATGTGGATCAACTTGTGTCTCTAGGGTGCCCCCTGCCCCCGTATATAAAGGAGCAAGGGAGGAGGAGGCAGGCCCTAGGAGGAGGGCGCGCCAAGGGGAGTCCTACTCCCACCGGGAGTAGGACTCCTTCTTTCCTAGTCCAACTAGGAGAAGGGGGGAAAGGAGGGAAGTGGAGAAGGAAGGGAGAGGTGGGCCGCGCCCCAAACCCCTTGTCCAATTCGGACTGGGCTTGGGAGGGGCGCGCGCCACCTCCTGGCTCCTTCCCACTAAAGCCCATTAAGGCCCAATACTCTTCCCCGTATTCCCGTAACTCTCCGGTACTCCGAAAAATACCCGAATCACTCGGAACCTTTCCGATGTCCGAATATAGTCGTCCAATATATCGATCTTTATGTTTCGACCATTTAGAGACTCCTCGTCATGTCCCCGATCTCATCCGGGACTTCGAACTCCTTCGGTACATCAAAACTCATAAACTCATAATATAACTGTCATCGAAACCTTAAGCGTGCGGACCCTACGGGTTCGAGAACAATGTAGACATGACCGAGACACGTCTCCGATCAATAACCAATAGCGGGACCTGGATGCCCATATTGGCTCCTACATATTCTACGAAGATCTTTATCGGTCAGACCGCATAACAACATACATTGTTCCCTTTGTCATCGGTATGTTACTTGCCCGAGATTCGATCGTCGGTATCTCAATACCTAGTTCAATCTCATTACCGGCAAGTCTCTTTACTCGTTCTGTAATACATCATCTCACAACTAACTCATTAGTTGCAATGCTTGCAAGGCTTATATGATGTGCATTACCGAGAGGGCCCAGAGATACCTCTCCGACAATCGGAGTGACAAATCCTAATCTCGAAATACACCAACCCAACATGTACCTTTGGAGACACCTGTAAAGCACCTTTATAATCACCCAGTTACGTTGTGACGTTTGGTAGCACACAAAGTGTTCCTCTAGTAAACGGGAGTTGCATAATCTCATAGTCATAGGAACATGTATAAGTCATGAAGAAAGCAATAGCAACATACTAAACGATCGGGTGCTAAGCTAATGGAATGGGTCAGGTCAATCACATCATTCTTCTAATGATGTGATCCCGTTAATCAAATAACAACTCTTTTGTTCATGGTTAGGAAACATAACCATCTTCGATTAATGAGCTAGTCAAGTAGAGGCATACTAGTGACATTCTGTTTGTCTATGTATTCACACATGTATTATGTTTCTGGTTAATACAATTCTAGCATGAATAATAAACTTTTATCATGATATAAGGAAATAAATAATAACTTTATTATTGCCTCTAGGGCATATTTCATTCAAAAACATCCTTACTGATTATCCTCAAAAGAGGCACGGATCACTAGGAAACAACATGAACATATGGCAATATGAGATAAACAGTCCAAGGACTAAGTGGAAATGCTAAGTCCCTGAAATCAGCATTAACGAATGCTCCACTTTGCAAGTTTGTGCTAGTCATCACACACATCACAAAAATACATGGGTTGCACCTCTGGAAAGATGACAAAACCCTTAACAAAACACATGAAGAACACCTGGGCATATCATGCACACATTAATCATGGCAAAAATGACAAATATCTAATTGGAGCAGCAGATCTGACAATTATCTCAAATAGCACTCTTCTAACAGCATTTCGGGCATCAAGATGAACTCAAATGAAAATGATGCAATGGGATGAAATGATGTGCTCTTTGAGACGAACATTTTGATATGCTATATGCCCAAAACGGAGCTACGAATGCAAAGTTATAGCACGATGAACAGGAGCAAATAATTAGGATTTCGGGCAGAAAAGTCAACCGAGACGGGGATCTAGATCTGGATCTCGCGCGTTTCCCGAGATTGGCCGGAGTGAGTTCGCCGGAGTTTGCCGGACGGAGTGGAAGGCGGGGTCGGCGTCGAGGGGCAGGAGGAGGAGGCCGGAGCCGTGCGGTGGCGCGGTGGCGGCGTCCGCGGCGAGGGATAGCGGCGAGGCCCGGCTTGGCGGCGGAGCAGACCGGGAGGCGGCG
>NC_057794.1:460287327-460296218 GCF_018294505.1 Triticum aestivum
GGCGGATCGGGCGGACAATGTCCGTCGGCGCGGATTTTGTCCGGCGCGGCGCGGTGGACGAGGAGCTAGGTTTTCGGGAGGAAGGAGAAGGAGATTTTTGGGGTGTTTTTTATATAGAGGTAGAGGGAGCTAGGAGTGTCCAAATGAGATGCGGTTTTTGGCCACGCGATCGTGATCGAACGCTCTAGATGATGGAGAGGGTTTTGGGTCAAAATGGAGGGGTGTTGGGCTGCAACACATACGAGGCCTTCTCGGTCCCTCGGTTAACCGTTGGAGCATCAAACGAAGTCCAAATGGTACGAAACTTGACAGGCGGTCTACCGGTAGTAAACCAAGGCCGCTTGGCAAGTCTCGGTCCAATACGGAAATGTTTAATCCCCACACACGAAAGAAAGGTAGAATTGACCACCGGAGGAGAACGAAGCGCCGGAATGCAAATCGGACAATGGGGAAAATGCTCGGATGCATGAGATGAACACGTATGCAAATGCAATGCACATGATGACATGATATGAGGTGCATGACAATGATAACAACACACGGAGACAAAACCCGAACCCGAGCAAATAAAAATAACTTAACGCCGGAAACGGCAAGAGTTGGTACGTATTGGGTAAATCATATCCGGGGTGTTACAACACTCCACCACTACGAAAGGATCTCGTCCCGAAATCTAGGACTGAAAGAACGCCGGGTATTCAAAACGGAGGTGATCCTCGCATTCCTAGGTAGCTTCACAGTCGGAATGGTGTGACCACTTGACTTTGAGGAATTTGATTGACTTGTTGCGAGTCTTGCGTTCAGTCTCTTCAAGAATTGCAACGGGGTGCTCACGGTAAGAGAGATCTTCTTGGAGCTCAATGTCCTCGAAGTTGACAGTGCGGTCAGGAGTCTTGAAGCACTTTCGGAGCTGAGAGACATAGAACACGTCATGAACATTTGCAAAGTTTGAAGGAAGCTCGAGTTGATAGGCGAGATCGCCTCTCTTGCTGACGATCTTGAAAGGTCCCACGTATCTAGGGGCAAGCTTCCCTTTGATACCGAAGCGATGAGTACCTTTCATAGGAGAGACGCGGAGGTAAACATGATCTCCGATCTCGAAAGCCAAATCACGGTGCTTACTATCATAGTAGCTCTTTTGGCGGGATTGGGCTGCTTTGAGGTTATCTCGAATGACTTTGAACATTTCCTCTGCCTCTGTGATTAAGTCATTTCCCAGAAGCTGACATTCACCGGCTTCGAACCAGTTGAGAGGGGTACGACACTTCCTGCCATACAGAATTTCAAATGGGGCCTTGCCCGAACTTGCTTGAAAACTGTTGTTGTAGGAGAATTCGGCATAAGGAAGACAATCCTCCCACTTCATGCCGAAGGAGATCACACAAGCCCTGAGCATATCTTCAAGAATCTGGTTGACACGCTCGACTTGACCGCTAGTTTGAGGATGGAAAGCTGTGCTGAAGTGGATGTTGGTGCCCATGGCCTTTTGAAAAGAATCCCAAAACTTGGATGTAAAGATGCTGCCACAGTCAGAAGAGGTCACTTGAGGAATACCGTGCAGAGAGACAATCCAAGAGGTATAGAGTTCCACCAATTGAGCTGCAGTGATTGACTCTTTGATAGGCAGAAAGTGAGCCACTTTAGTGAGTTTGTTGATGACAACGAATATAGCATCATTGCCACGCTTGGACTTTGGAAACCCAGTCACGAAGTCCATTTCAATGTGGTCAAACTTCCATTCTAGAATGGCAAGAGGTTGGAGGAGACCAGCTGGCCTTTGGTGCTCTGCCTTCACTCTTCTGCAGACATCACATTCATTCACGAATTGAGCAATCTCGCGCTTCATTCGAGTCCACCAATAAGCCTGCTTGAGGTCCTGATACATCTTCGTACTCCCAGGGTGGATGGAGAGGAGAGAATTGTGAGCCTCGTTCATGATCACTTTACGAAGGTCACCTTTGGGCACAACAATACGATCCTCAAAGAAGAGAGAATCCTTGTCATCAAGGCGGTAGCACTTGTACTTAGGTTGACTCTTGGCAATCCCAATCTTCACCTTTTTCACCATAGCATCAAGAAGCTGAGCTTGGCGAATCTGGTCTTCCAAGGTAGGAGAGACTTGAAGGTTGACGAGGAAACCTTGTGGAACAACTTGCAGATTAAGTTTGCGGAAAGCTTCACAAAGCTCGGGTTGATAAGGCTTGATAATCAGACTGTTACAATAAGCCTTCCTGCTCAAAGCGTCAGCAATCACATTGGCCTTTCCTGGAGTATACTCGATACTCGGATTATACTCTTGAATCATTTCGACCCATCGAGTCTGCCTGAGGTTGAGATTAGGCTGAGTGAAGATGTACTTGAGACTCTTGTGATTAGTGAAAATGTCCACTTTTCTTCCCAATAAGAGATGTCTCCAAGTCAAAAGAGCATGCACAACTGCCGCCAACTCGAGATCATGAGTGGGGTAGTTCTTCTCATTGGGCTTCAATTGACGAGAGGTATAAGCCACAACTTTCTTCTCTTGCATCAACACTGCGCCAAGACCTTGGAGAGAGGCATCACAAAAGACCTCGTACGGTTTGGATTCATCAGGCGGAGTCAGAACTGGAGCAGTGATCAATTTCTCTTTCAAAGTGTTGAAAGCAATGTCACACTCCGGAGACCAAACGTACTTGACGTGCTTCTAGAGAAGATTTGAGAGAGGCTTCGCGATCTTAGAAAAGTTTTCAACGAATCTTCGATAGTAGCTTGCGAGACCGAGGAAGATACGAAGTTGCTTCACGTTCTGAGGAGGTTCCCAATTCACAATTGCAGACACCTTCTCAGGATTCACCGCAATGCCCTTGGCAGAGATGATATGACCAAGATAAAGAACCTCATCGAGGCAAAATTCGCACTTGGAGAACTTGGCGTAGAACTTGTGTTCTCTGAGCTTATCGAGTACCAAACGCAAGTGCTTGGCATGATCTTCCTTATTCTTCGAGAAAACCAGAATGTCGTCGAGATAGACCAAAACAAAGTCATTGGTGTAGGCATTGGAGATGAAGTTCATCATGCGAGAGAAAGTCGAAGGAGCGTTGACGAGGCCGAAAGACATGACAGTGTACTCATATGAACCATAGCTTGTCCTGAAAGCCGTCTTGGGAATAACTTGCTCACGAATTCGAATCTAATGATAAACCATACGGAGATCAAGCTTGGAGAATACTTGAGCACCTTTGAGTTGTTCGAACAGCTCGTTGATGTTGGGAAGTGGGTATTTGTTCTTGATGGTCTTCTTGTTCAATGGACGGTAATCAACACAAAGTCGGTCCGTTCCATCCTTCTTCTTCACAAAAAGAACACCACAACCCCACGGAGAAGAACTAGGCCGGATGAGACCCATTCTCTCTTGAATATCGAGTTTCTTGTTCAGCTCCTTCAACTCTTCAGGTCCAAGCTTGTAAGGACGCTTGCACACAGGTTCTGTGCCAGGCTCAAGATCGATGATGAATTCAACTGGCCAGTGCGGAGGCATTCCTGGAAGCTCTTCTGGAAAGACGTCTTGATATTCGCAAACGACTGGAATCTGCGAGATAGCATCCAGTTCACCCTTCTCATTGAGAGAAAACAGACGGATGGTATCATCACGAGCAGCAAAGACAATTACATCCTCAGACGAATGAGTCAATTGAATCTACCTGGCTGCACAATCAAGATGCGCCTTGTGCTTAGAAAGCCAATCCATTCCGAGAATAAGATCAATATCCGAGTTACCAAGAACCACCGGAGAAAAAAGGAACTTGTAGTCGCCCAACGTGATAGTAACATCCGGGGCGATAGCGCTTGCATTCATGAATTTACCCGGAGAAACAACAGATAACTGTCTAGGCAAATCTTGTAAAGACAACTCATGCTTAGAAACAAATGGTCTCGAGATGAAACAATGTGATGCACCCGTGTCAAAAAGAACTTTTGCAGGAATATCATTAACAGGAAGGTTACCCATGATGACATCTGACGAGTCCTCTGCCCGAGCTGCATTCATCAAGTTGACCTTGGCGGACTTGGTGTTATGCTTGACCATAGCTGTACTTGCCGATCTCACAGGAGGAGGAGGAGGAAGACGCCTCTGGTTGAAACACTTGTTGGCATAGTGACCCTTCTGTTGGCACTTGTTGCACGTGACCTCTGAAAGCGGACGGTGATACGGAGCACTTGATCTTGGAGCTTGAGACGAAGTCTTGTTCTGAAAGCCAGGGTTGGGTGGATGGGAAGATCCACTGCCACCTTTGCTCTTCTGCTGATACGGCTGACAAAACGGAGGAGGAGGAAGCCAATACTTCTGCTGCTTGGCCACTTGAGTAGAGGAAGAAGGAGTAGTGTCTCTGGCTCGCTTCTTGGAAGCATCACACCTCAGTTGAGCGGCCTCTTGCTTCAATGCCATGTTGTAGAACTCATCGTACCTCAAGGGCTCAAAGAGAATAAGAGCTAGCTGAATTTCTTCCCTGAGACCACCCCTGAATTGGTATATCATGCTCTTCTCATTAGGTACGTCCTGCTTGGCAAAGTGGGAGAGCTTCTGGAACAACTTGTTGTAGTCATAGACAGACAAAGAGCCTTGCTTCAGGTTGCGGAATTCCTCACGCTTGCTTTCAACCACGCTCTGAGGGATATGATGAGCTTTGAAGTCTTGACGGAATTCATCCCAGGTAATCACACGTCCTCCTCTGGAATCCTTGTACTGCTGGAACCATTCTGCAGCTTGATCTTTGAGTTGGAAGGAAGCGAACTTGACAAAGTCCTCAGGCCTGACGTTACTGCACTCGAAATGCTTGCACAGATCCACGAGCCAATCGTCAGCATCAGTTGCCTCAACACAATTGCTGAAAGTTTTTGGCCCGTTAGCAAGGAACTGGTTGAGTGTAGCAAAGTGATTCTGATTGTTGCCTTGGTTGCCTTGGTTCGCTTGATTGCGCTCTTGAAGAATTTGCATGATCAACTGTGTGTTTGCATTGGTTGCGGCCATCATAGCTTGCCACGCCTCCGGAGGAGGTGGAGGTGGTGGCGGATCTTGATTCTGATTCTGATTGGTGCTCTTAGCGGGAGCCATCCTGAAGAGGTTGACCACCGTTAGCACATTGACAGATAAAATGAAGCTGAACCCAACAGAATGAAAATTGCAACATATAGTCTTCACATCCGAACAAAATGAATGAATGCATTCCTCTTGAAATGGTCACAGATCCATAAATTGAGAAGCCACTTAGAATTTAGGTAGAGAAATAAATCAACAAGGTACGGATCAAGAACGAATACTCGGTAAGAAATCCAATCTCAAACCAAATATCCGTGGAAGAAGAACTAGAGCTACAAGAATTCCCACCTATGAAACTCCCGAACTTTCCGGTTATGCAATCAGGTGTTGGGGATACAGGGGAAGCATAATATCTCACCCAAATCTAGCAATTCCTACATCCAGCTGTATCCATCCTTCAACACATAACCGAGAAAACTTCGGAAACCATCTATCTCAACCTTCGAAAAACATCCGTTATACAAGTTATGGCGATACTCCCGAACTCCCGCCCCAGTACTGGGTGGCGTCGTGGTTATCTCACCAACAAACTGCATAAAAGAGATTTTCGATGTCGGCGTACTAAACTCAGGTATTCCAGAACTGCAACGATAAAATTATGACGACAACACCTCGGAGCTCAACTCCCTGGGACACTGCCACAAAACCCCTGACAGGAGGCACCAAGACAATGTTCTCGTCACAAAACCATCAGAACGATTCCAAGATACCCGCGTGATCCTAATTTTTTTTAGTGAAATTTGAGAAGAGAAGAGTCAAAACTCTACGTCAGGATGCCTTACCAGAGCGATGAGGAGTCTGGGAAGTAAAAAGAATTCCTAAACTCTCCGATATATAATTCCTAAATGACTCAAAACATTTTTCTAGACACAACTCGGCTGCTAAAACGATCAAGCAATGGGACTCCTAAGGTCGGGGAAGGCTTTGATTACCAACTTGTAACACCCTCGATGCGACTATAACTCCCACGTGTCGAGGCACGACTTAGAGGCATAATCGCATTGAAGGCATATGTCACAAGTTAGGCAATCTTCACAACAACCCATGTAATATAAATAATAAAGGGGAGAAAACATAGTTGGCTTACACTCGCCACGTTAACAAATTCCCATATGTCCATAACCGGACATTAACAAATTCCCATCTGCCCATAACCGCGGGCACGGCTTTCGAAAGTTCAAATCCCTGCAGGGGAGTCCCAACTTAGCCCATGACAAGCTCTCACGATCAACGAAGGAATAGACCTCCTCCCGAGACGTTCCGATCAGACTCGGTACCTCGGTTCTTCAAGACACCCCGACAGGTTAAAACAAAACCAGCAACACCGCCTGAATGTGCCGACAAATCCCGATAGGAGCTGCACACATCTCGTTCTTAGGGCACACTCAGATGAGCCAGACGTCGGGTAGGCCAGCCCAGAGTTGCCCCTGGTAGCCCCGGACATCGCTCGATTGGACCAACACTCAGAGGAGCACTGGCCGGGGGGGGGGGGGTTTAAATAAGATGACCCTCGGGCTTCGGAAACCCAAGGGAAAAAGAGGCTAGGTGGCATATGGTAAAACCAAGGTTGGGCATTGCTGGAAAAGCTTTAATCAAGGCGAACTATCAAGGGGTTCCCATTATAACCCAACCGCGTAAGGAACGCAAAATCCGGGAACATAACACTGATATGACGGAAACTAGGGCGGCAAGAGTGGAACAAAACACTAGGCGAGAGGCCGAGCCTTCCATCCTTTACCAAGTATATAGATGCATTAAGATAACATGGCAATATAATGATAACCCAACAAGTAAATAAAGTTCCAACAAGGAACGATCTCCAATCTTCACCTGCAACTAGCAACGCTATAAGAGGGGCTGAGCAAAGCGGTAACATAGCCAATCAACGGTTTGCTGGGACATGGTGGGTTAGAGGTTGACATGGCAATTTGGGAGGCATGATAAGCAAGTGGTAGGCATCATAGCATAGGCATAGCAAAAGAGCGAGCATCTAGCATAGCAAAGATAGTAGTGATTTCGAGGGTATGATCATCTTGCCTGCAAAAGTTGTCAGAGTTGACTGGATCCTCGAAAGCAAACTCAACGGGCTCCTCATTAGCGAACTCGTCTCCCGGCTCTACCCAAACAAGACAAACAAGCAAACGGAACACAATCAACCACGTGCAAAGCTCAAACAATATAATGCAAGGATAGTATGCTATGCGGGATGCGATGCGGGATGCATATGCAAGATTTGACAAGGGATGCATGAACCTGGCCTCACATTGGACATCCAAGTGTTCCACTGGAAAGATGAGATGAAATCGCTTGAAAACGATATAAAGAACGCCGGAATCGGAGTTACGGTTTGGAAATGGCAAGCAATTCAAATATGACCACGATCTGCGATTTACATAAAGTAGCCATCTAAATGCAACGAGATGAACATGCTACAGCACCCAAATATGGCATCAAAATACATGGCAGGGATCCACTCAAGATGCTTAACAAAAGTCTAGCACTAAGCTATGGCCAATTCATCCATTAACAGGTTCAAACAAGCATGTCAAAATGCATCTAATAAACAGATTTCAGACTTAGTGAAATTAACACTTGTCTGGAATTTCAGATCGGGTAGCACTTTTTGGAGCATGAAAACAATATACTACAGGACCTGAACATGGCAAAGTAAAGCATGGCATGGAGCTACTCAAAGAGCTTAACAAAAGTCCCTTAGTGATCATGAGCCAAAAGGGATCAGAAAATACATTTGCAAGCATGTGAACATGGCAAAAACATAATCAGTTCTCAGACTTAGTGAAAACTGGAGCATGCTGAAAACAGATATCAAGTAGACATGTTTACGAGCTCGATGTACTCACCACAGAGCAAGTCATGACAAACTAAGCATACACCCATCAAAAATACACAAAATGCAAGCTAGAAATGGCAAGAACAATATCATAGGATGCACGGATCAACTACAACATCCTCGGCAAAATTGCTAACAAGTAGACAATCTGCCCAGATTCACGAAATGACAAAAGTAGAGCTCGATTGAATCAAGATAGGGTGCTCCAAAATTGCAAACAAGGACGTGGATGGATAGAACAATACAAGATTAACAAAACATCCTTACTGATCATCCTCAAAAGAGGCACGGATCACTAGGAAACAACATGAACATATGGCAATATGAGATAAACAGTCCAAGGACTTAGTGAAAATGCTAAGTCCCTGAAATCAACATTAACGAATGCTCCACTTTGCAAGCTTGTGCTAGTCATCACACACATCACAAAAATACATGGGTTGCACCTCTGAAAAGATGATAAAACCCTTAACAAAACACATGAAGAGCACCTGGGCATATCATGCACACATTAATCATGGCAAAAATGACAAATATCTAATTGGACCAGCAGATCTGACAATTATCTCAAATAGCACTCTTCTAACAGCATTTCGGGCATCAAGATAAACTCAAATGAAAATGATGCAATGGGATGAAATGATGTGCTCTCTGAGACGAACATTTTGATATGCTATATGCCCAAAATGGAGCTACGGATGCAAAGTTATAGCACGATGAACAGGAGCAAATAATTAGGGTTTCGGGCAGAAAAGTCAACCGAGACGGGGATCTAGATCTGGATCTGGCGCGTTTCCCGAGGTTGGCCGGAGTGAGTTCGCCGGAGTTTGCCGGCCGGAGTGGAAGGCGGGGACGACGTCGAGGGAGAGGAGGAGGAGGCCGGAGCCGTGCGGCGGCGCGGTGGCGGCGTCCGCGGCGAGGGACGACGGCGAGGCCCGACTTGGCGGCGGAGCGGACCGGGAG
>NC_057794.1:460296628-460415015 GCF_018294505.1 Triticum aestivum
CTCGCGGGGGCCCGACTCGGGCCGGAGCGGCGGCGACGGGGCGTGCCACGTGGCGCGACGGGAGAGGCGGCGGCGGATCGGGCGGACAATGTCCGTCGGCGCGGATTTTGTCCGGCGCGGCGCGGTGGACGAGGAGCTAGGTTTTCGGGAGGAAGGAGAAGGAGATTTTTGGGGTGTTCTTTATATAGAGGTAGAGGGAGCTAGGAGTGTCCAAATGAGGTGCGGTTTTCGGCCACGCGATCGTGATCGAACACTCTAGATGATGGAGAGGATTTTGGGTCAAAATGGAGGGGTGTTGGGCTGCAACACACACGAGGCCTTCTCGGTCTCTCGGTTAACCGTTGGAGCATCAAACGAAGTCCAAATGGTAGGAACTTGACAGGCGGTCTACCGGTAGTAAACCAAGACCGCTTGGCAAGTCTCGGTCCAATCCGGAAATGTTTAATCTCCACACACGAAAGAAAGGTAGAATTGACCACCGGAGGAGAACGAAGCGTCGGAATGCAAAACGGACAACGGGGAAAATGCTCGGATGCATGAGATAAACACGTATGCAAATGCAATGCACATGATGACATGATATGAGATGCATGACAATGATAACAACACATGGAGACAAAACCCGAACCCGAGCAAATAAAAATAACTTAACGCCGGAAACGGCAAGAGTTGGATTACATATTGGGTAAATCATATCCGGGGTGTTACAGAGGTGGAGCTCGGCAGGTGCCACTGCGGTGGTTCCCTTTCAGTCTTTTCATAGCCGAATATTTGTATTGCTCGCACCTAATCTGGATTTTTTTCTACAATTCACATAGTTACCCCCCTGTATTTATCTGTTTCTATAACCACAGTTCACATTACATAAATCCAAAAAATGAAAAAAGTAGTAGTACAATAGGGTGTGGCCAGGTTTTATTTTAAAAAGAAGAGAGAGGCGAGTAGCCCTCTCGGCCCCAACGGTTAGTAAAACTTGACACTCACTCACACACTGTCGTCCCCGCTAACACCCACCTAATCCGGCCCCAAGTACGCAAGGAAAGTATCCCCTCCCTCCCCCGCTCCCCCGCCCCGCTCCCCTCCCCGTCGCAGCAGCAATAAACGCCGCCACCAGCCGCGGTAGAAACAAATCAAATCCTCTCTCTCTCTTTCGGTACGCCCAACCGTAGGGCAAAGCCAGAGCGCAGACACCACGGGGCGCTCGCCACCAGAGAGAAGGGAGAGCGGGCGGTCACAGCCCACAGTTCTTGCTCGCCCCAGCGGTTCCTCCCTCCCCCGGATCTGCCGCGCCGCGCTCGCCGGACCGCCGGCCGGTTCCAGGCCCGTGCTCGACGGTGGGGGTCGGGGCTCCCTGTCCGAGCCGCCAGCATCTCGTACCTCTACTCCGCAGCTACACTTTCCCTTCTCCTCCCCTCTCCACCATCTTGTACTGTACCTTTCTTTCCTCTCGCCCCTGGCCTACCCCAGGCTCCACGCCGGCCCAATGCGGGTCTAGATTCTCCCCCGCAGCGCGCCTCCGCTGTGCCCTAGGGCTCCCTTGCTTCCTTCCGCCGCGCCGTCCCGCTGTTCTACCTCGTCGCGGCCCTGCTGTGCTGCCTCCGCTCCGCTCCGCTCCGCTGCGCCAGCGATCTTGGGCGTCGCTTTCTTGAGGTATGAGCCTTTTCTCCTCCTGTGATTTTTGCTTGCTTAAACCCAAACTGATTGATACCCGCGAATTTTGGGTGCGCGCCCGGCACACCACCTAGATCCGCCCTAATTTGGCAAGGGCGTAATCTGCGGCGTGATTTCTGAAAAATTCCCTTCAAAAGTTTCTAGATTCGGTCGTGATTTTCCTGCAAGTCCATACCGGGGGTAGGGTTTTCAGCAGTTTGAGCGACCATTCGTTCTTGCAGTTCCGCTGAAGTGTTTTAGCGTGAGTTCTTTGCGCATTTCTTTTCCGAATTGTCACTCGTATCCTCTAGTTGCAAGAACTTATCTTGGTTATTTTAGGGGAAAATAATGCAATCATTTCCCGTGGGGTTACGTTTGCTTGTTTGACTAGTTGTCGAATGCACAAATTTCGTGTTGGTGACATGTTGTCTTCCGAAGGTAGGTGTCAAGGGCCCAACGGTGCAGTTGGAAATGATCAGGGTTCATGAATTGATTTGCTGCGATGGAAAATTGTTGGTTCCAAATAGTGGACTTGGGGGGATTGCCACTTTCAGCAGGATGATTGGTGATATTATTTTTAAGCTTTTAGCCTTTTACTAGACAGGATCTGATTCTTCCTTGCTAGATAGCACCTGTTCTTGTCAGAGATGCCACTGTCGGGTTTTGAGATTTTCCAGTGGACCTAGCTCCAAATATCTGAATCCTGAATTTGCTGAAAAAACACTAGATAGTACTCCCTCCGTCCCAAAATTCTTGTCTTAGATTTATCTAGATACGGATGTATCTAATACTAAAACGTAACTAGATACATCCGTATTTAGACAAATTTAAGACAAGAATTTTGGGACGGAGGGAGTAGTTCTAAAAAAGCATCCGTTTTAGTATTACGTTTTAGTATTAGATACATCCGTTCTGGATGACTCTAGTTACGTTTTAGTATTAGATACATCCGTATCTAGATAAATCTAAGACAAGAATTTTGGGACGGAGGGAGTAGTTCTAAAAAAGCAGTGGATGACTCTTGTTAGTATCTTCTTCTTATGCTTATGGCTGGTTCGATTTTGCAGGGATTGTAGTTTAATGAATTAGGCACGCAATGTACTATGGCGACAGAGGTCAATCAAAACTGTTTTGCGTGGCCGCATGAGGAATCATCTGGACAGGATACCTCTCAGGTAATTACACTTCCATAGTATCATAGTATGGCTAATTTCAGACAAAGAATTTACCTGGATTATAATAAAAGGGCCAATTACCATGGTAATTACTATTTTTATTTTGTATTACGTAGGCCTGTCTGGTAAGAACCTTTATTTTTTTATCAATATATATATGATCCTCAGTCTAAGTAAAGATTGATAGTAGATCTATGAACTGGCAAGTGCCTATCTACCTGTTGCAACTGAAATTGCTAGAAAATCCATGCTAACTACTGTCAGACATCTCTGTAATAGTTAGTAGTCTGAACCAGGCTTTTTATAAAGAGCTAATTGTTGCCATCTGTAAGTGAAGAATCAATACCTTTGTCAATAATCTCACTCTTCTTATATCTGTGTTATTTCTGCCCTTAGGGAACAACGCAAGTGTTTGACCATGGTTCCATATCTTTTGGAAGATTCGATTTGGAATCGCTAGCATGGGAAAAGTGGTCTGTTTTTACCAATGACAGGCGCACTGAGGAGTTTGTTAAATTCAATGGATTAGTTGCTAAGAAGAAGGCATACTTTGAAGAATACTTTAAGAGGATTAGGGAGCTAAAGGCTTTAGAACAACAAAACCAACAAACTGAACTGAATCTAGAGTACAGTGGCGATGGTAGTGATTCTAGTCAGACAGGAGAAGACGAACCAGTTGCAAAGCATGCATCTCCTGCTGGATCTGGAACTCATGTTGATGATTCCATGGGACAAATAGCAGCCGAGACCACACCTGAGCATCGACTGGGATGCTACAAGGATCACAATGAGAGCATAGGTAATGGAATTTCCACATTGACTCGTTCTTCATCAGTTGGAGGCTTACAGATAATTGGCGAAGAAACCAGAGAAAATGCAAGCAGTGATAAACAAAATGCTAAATGTGGTCAAGATGATCTGCTGATGCCCAATGAAGCTACGATGACCCCTAAGAGAATTATTGAGAAATGCTCCCGGATTAGTCAAGCTTCAAAAATTATTCCAAAGACGGTCAAGATGACTTCTAGTTATAATCCTGATCACACAGTTGTCAGTAAGGTAAACTTTTTCATCGTGGTCTGGTGTTTATCTTGTTAGAACTTCGAATTATTTGCTGCTATCTACATTTGCCTTGTTTTCTGATAACTAGCATAATGGCCTGGACCCCATAATGATGACCAACTGCTCAATCATGCAAGGCACAAAATAAATACCTGCATTTATGATATGTCACAGAACAGGAACATTTCCCTGAAACTAATAATATGGTGTTCATGAACAATTTTCAGGGTCCTGAATCAGCCAAGCCCATTGTGATAAATCAGAAAACCAAGCCTGGAAATATTCAATCATTGCGGAATCCAAAAGCAGCAACCACCAATGTGATTGGCACCACGGGAAGAACCAAACGTGTGCCCAAAGAAGATCCTGGTGCCATAGCTCTTAGAAGACCTTCCTCAGCAGCATCGCAACGGCCCTCCACCAGGGAACGACGGCCTGTCACCAGAGACGGTTCACGGAACCCTGCTGGAATTGCTAACTCATGTCGCCCCTCTACTGCTGAAAGACGCCTTGCCACTAGAGACCTGGCAGAAAATCAAACAAACATTGCTAGCCCATGTCGACCATCTACTGCTGAAAGGCGCGCTATAACCAAAGAGCTGGCACCAAAGCATGCCAACGTAGCTACCCCACGCCGGCCATCTACAGCTGATAGGCGCCCTATCACCAAAGAGCCGGCACCAAATAATGCTAACATTGCTACCCCACGCCGACCATCTACTCCTGATAGGCGCCTTACCACCAAAGAGCCAGCGCCTAAGCATGCCAACATTGCTACCCCACAACGACCTTCTACTGCCGAAAGGCGCCCTACACGCAGAGAGGTAGCACCAAAGCTTGCTGGTATTGCCAGTCCATGTTGGCCATCTAGTGCTGAAAGGCAGCCTGTCGCAAGAGGGATTGCAGAGAAGAATGCTGATGTTGTCACCCTGCGAAGACCATCTACTGCTGAGAGGCGCCCTATAAAAAGAGAAGCTGCTCCAAAGCATGCCGATGTTGTTCCTCTTCGCAGGCCTTCTACTGCTGAGAGACGCCCTGTTGCCAGAGACAATGGGCTTAAGCATGCTAATGTTGGCAACCCTTGTTGCCCTTCAACTCCTGAACCATGCCTCAGCAGGGGAAGTGCAGCAAAGCATGCTGATGTTGCCATCACGCCTTGTCGCCCTTCAACGGGAGAAAGACGAGCTGTTGCCAAAGAGAATACCCTGAAATTGGATCCAAAAACACCAATAAGGTTGAGAGCAATGCCGGGTAATTCAAATGGTGCTATGGCCACAGCGGTACGTTCCAATCCCTTCTCTCACCATAACACATAATTAACATACACATTTCTGACTGTTTCCTCTCTGTTTCTCATGCAGGCTACTCCCCAGAAGGCAATTACTCGAAATCTTGTTAAAACTAGCAAACCAGAGATGAAAAGGTACCAGTACAGACTTACAGACATGTATGCTTAATTGTTTTTGTACCATATTTGATTTCTTCTTTTTGCATCATTTGGCAGCTATGCTAAGGAAAGGTTAGAACTCCAAGTTGGCGGGAAACTAAAATCTAGGTGCTAATTTTGTTACGCAGCTGTAATGGTTTGGATTATCAAATTTGGTTTAATCATTCTGCTAATAACAATTACCACTCTTATTTGTGTAGTTCTGTTAATCTTCCTCCAAGGAAAGTTTTGACTTCGAATGTTGGAGCCAATCGAGTCGTAGAGAACATCAGAAAGCCAAATAAGCAGGTAACTAAGTGTGACCTTGTTTTCATTCGGTGCCATTGGTTATTTTGATCACAGCATTGTGCTCATTTTCTTGCTAAGCTGATAAGCTGATTGCATGATTTGTTTTGTCTATATATGAATGCTTCTCTACAGACTCACACTATGCTGATAGTTATTCTTCTTTGAGCGTGTCAGTTGCTGCAAGGAAGCATGAAATTTAGAACATATTCTACATTATGCATACAGTTTACACCTCATTATGAGACTTTGAATAGAATTTTACATTCACCCATGGTACATCATGATCTTATCGGTAAAGAAATAATATAATTATAATATAACAAGAGAGTGGAAGTTCAAGAATAAGCACCAGAGAGGCAGAGATGTAATTGCTATTGTGATTCTTTTGTAGGGCATTCAGGAGACAGTTGGATCTCGAGTATTTGCATCAAAGAATGCAACTCCTTTGCAGACCGGAAGCGCAAAGACAAGGGTACCAAATGTATGTGCTTTTATTTTGCTACAGAATAATAACTGTTGATCTAAAAGATATTCATGATCAGATACATAATTTACGGTGTATCTTTACATTAGATTTGACCTTTTGCTCACTTGATTCTGCAGCCGCCACCGCCTCCCCCACCACGCGGGGCATCCCAGTCGCCGAGCAAGCCAAGCCCCAATAAATTGTCTGTTGGTGGTAGAAAGCCAAAGTAAGCAATTTGATCATGAGCACCAGAAAACATTTGCCTGAACAAAACGCTTAATATTGTCATCCCTCATTATAACTTGCTGTGTCCAACATCTGCCTATGGCATATGACTTAACATACATGAATCTTTGTCCATGCAGGGCTTCTACTCCACACTGGCACTAACCCAGCCCCAGGTCTCCATCCTCTAGGATCCTGCTGAACAAGATAGCTTTGAACCCGTGAAGGAATCGGATGCAACTCCACGCAGCCTAAGCATCATCCGTGCTATTCCCCGTGCCCACGGTTGATGCTGGCCTGCGTCACTACCACCACCACTTTTGTCACCTGTTAACCGTAGTAGCGTATGTACCTACGTGTATCATATCCACTAATGCCGCCGTAGCTCTACTGCCAAGATTTACCCCTACCTAGAACGTTGTAAATACCTGAAATAAATTTGAGCTTTAGTTGAAGAACACTGACCCCCAGGAAAGCTCGGGAAGTTCAGGGGAGTGCTTCTCCACCTGTTGACAATGTTCATGTTTGATCCGTAGATGCAATTGTTCATGTATGGTGTTTTCTTGTCTTTCTTTGGAGCTGATTGCAAGCCTTTGTTCGGTTCGATCGACAAGGACGACCGGCGGTCTGGATCTATCACCATGCGTCAAGCTGATCAGCAGAAATGATGTACCCGATCTCTTGTTTCAGCTGTTATTATGGCCAGTCGACCAGGATGCAAAGGAACCCCACTGTTTCTATTGGCAAATTTTGCACATTTTAGCCGTACTAAATTGAAAACCTTACTACACAGGATGCATGGGTTCTAGACTAATCTCGTGAGAGAGGCACGCCGCGGGCATTAGCCGCCACCGGGGTGTGTCGCGGGGCAAAGCCCCAGACCCCAGTGGTGTTGGAGGGGCTGTTGCACGTCGGGAGTCGGTATGGAGGAGCTGGTGGACAGCCGTAGGACGGCGACGGTGATGTGATGAGTGATCAAACGGTGGCCGGTGGGTCACATATTCAGCGCGACGATCCTCAATGGCGGCCTAGCCTGGCCTGGCCAGAGAAAAGGGCGTCGATGCAAGGTCCTCGACGACGGCGAGCTCGAGTGTTTTTTTTTCCAGGTTTACATCAGGAAATCCTTGTGTTTGGTTTGGGGGAATAATTTTCTTCTCGTTCTTTCCCCATTCCATTGGTGTGTTTATCATCGGCAGAGTACATGATGAGTTGTGTCTCTGATGGGTCCTTCGGGCCCGTTCGGTTTTATGTTTTCAGTGGATTCATCTGGATTCTCTTGCTTTCCTGGTCTTCAGAGTTTCTACATGCCCCTTATTCCTTATCGTTGATTTTTTTCTTCCCTTGGACAGTGATATGCGAGATCGTGGCCATCGACGTGTGTTGGTCTACATCGATGATTTTTCGACCGCTGCTTCTACAGGCTCCTTGGTTTAAAAAAGTTTGCTCTCATAAGGTGGAGACCCAGATGCGACATCGAGATATGATCACGGCGCACTGTCACCGGATGCAGGAGGAAAAAGACATCAACACATTCAAGGCTTTCAATACACTTTCATTTTTCTCTATGATGATTATGTTTTGTAAGGACCTATATAAGACTTAAAATATGGCAGGGACCTTTTTACACAAAAGAAATTGCAAGGATTCTCCTTGATCTCCATTTCTCCACGCATTTTGCCACACTCGTAAAATCAGACCTATACCTAATTTCAACCAGGATCGTTCGTACACCTACGCCCTGCCCACGAACGGCCACGATTCCCCTTTCCCCCATCCGACGACACGAGTGGAGCGCTTTGACCCCAAAGCAGAGTCGATAGACCCGGTGCACCATAGAAAAACAGAAGAAAAGACCCGGTCCACGGGAAGCCCTAGTTGGTGGGCGCCCAACACCGAGCGGAGCGTCTGGTGTCCACGCTCACCGTCCACGCGCCGCCCACCCCCTTCCCTTTCTTTTCCTCCAAGCCACGGAAACCTTCCGGAACCTCCTCTTTTTCCCGAAACACCCCCGCCCACGTGCCTAGCGCTCGCGAGGCCCCAGGGGCATTCCCGTACTTCCGCGCCCCGCCGCGCCGCTGGACCGGTCTATACAACACCTTCCCCACGAAGTCGCCCGCAGCCAGAAAGGCGAGCAAAAGTTTCACTTGGCCTCCCCCCCTCGAGTCCTCCGGCGAGTCTCTGCGGCGGCGGCGGCGATGGCTTCCTTCTCCGAGGCTCCCCCCGGCAACCCCGACGCGGGCGCCAAGATCTTCAAGACCAAGTGCGCCCAGTGCCACACCGTCGACGCCGGCGCCGGCCACAAGCAAGGTATGGCGCCTCCACCGCCGGTCTCCGCCCAACGCCTCAGCGTGTTTATCTATTCTCGCCTGTCCCTCGCCGTGTTGGGCGCGGGAGATCCGAATGGCTCCTTCGATCTGCGCGTGTGGGGCGGTGGTTGAGATCAGATCGGATGCTGCGCGGATAGATCTGTGTGTGTGCCCTTTCTGCTGTCGGAAGTAGCGCTTAGATCTGTCGCGGTTTGTGATGGGGCAGTCGATTGAGCACTGGATTCGTAGCTCTGCTTATGCTTAGCAGTCGATGGCGAGATGTTTCTTCCCGATTTCTGGTGCTTGCTGTATTGTAAATCTATATTTGCTAGAGATTACATATTGCTCGAATCGTGATCTGTTGCAGCAGGGCTTGCCTCCGCGATTGTTTGTTGCTTTGAATCGCCTGCTTAGTGCGATTAGGCTGCTGCTGCTGTGCTCTCTCTGATCGAGATTAATTTGCTGATGTTATTGGCCGTGCTTGTGACTATTTCATTGCGATCATCTGATATATGATGTTAGGGATCTGCTTATTCTGGGATTGATAGAAGGCATGCATATTTCCTTAGTCTCTGATGTGGGACGCAAGCGGTCCGAAATGGACCAGTTTTGTTACATTTCTGGTTATTTTAATGATTTGTTATGTAGCACAGGGTTTCTTAAAAATGATTAGCTACCGTGTTAAATAGATGGTCCGTTTAGGATTCAACCTCCATCACATCCCATCTTACTATGTATGCATGAGCATATGATAGAAGGTTGTTGTTGATATTAAGCATTTTGTTTGTCCTTGCAGGTCCAAACTTGCATGGTCTGTTTGGGAGGCAGTCGGGTACCACCGCTGGTTACTCCTACTCTGCGGCAAACAAGAACAAGGCTGTGGAGTGGGAGGAGAACACTCTGTATGACTACTTGCTTAATCCTAAGAAGGTATGCTTATTGATCACTTACATTACTTCAGAAGTTCCATTTACTTGTGGTTGTGTTGTACTCTAGGATGCCTTTGATAGCAACCTGTGTTCTCCACTCTATGATCATATTTTGGGTTCACTCCTTTGTGAGGATGACAATATATGAAGTATTCTCAAATTGTGATATGTACTTGCGTGCAAAACTGTATAGAAGCTTGTCTGCATCACTAGTGTATGCATAATCTAGGGACCTATGTTACCTAATTTGTGATTACATCAATGAATTTCATGTGTTGAAAAGCTGTAGAGAAGCCTATGGAGATATGCCAAACAGCACCTAGGTTTCTGATTAAACTGTGTTGATGTTTTGGTTACTTGCATATTCCACTATCCAAAGTCCAGACATCACCTCTTATTGGTAGTTATGTCCAAGCATTCCAAAACAAATCTGAAGGTAGTCCTGCTGTAGTGTATCTGATTTCCTTCTGGCCATGTTTGAATGGTTGGCTGTGTTCTTCTCTGGATTATAATTTGTACTGTATTATCTATATGGACAGTTTTGTTTTTGGGAACTGTAAGCTTGTTTACATAATCCTTGATTCATATTCTGGCTGATGTCCTGATAAATGGTTTTGCCTTGATGTATTTAGCATCAGCTTGTATGCTCGCACTCAGTTCGTAGCATGCCCTTAACAATTCTCTTCTCTTGAAATGTATCTTGTTAACCCAAACCTTGGTATTCCCATGCAGTACATTCCTGGAACCAAGATGGTCTTCCCTGGGCTGAAGAAGCCGCAGGACCGTGCTGATCTCATTGCGTACCTGAAGAAAGCCACCTCCTCTTGAACGGGCATGATGATGCTATGATCTTGTCATGGCCAGTGAATTCATTTTGCAGTAAAATAAGAAGATTAGACATTAATAGTCACTCTGGTTTGATGGGGTGTGATCCACGAGACAATTATCTTGCGAATTTCGTTTTCATGATATGGGTTTCATATCACTAGGTTTAGTTGGAAATCTTTGTCAGTCTTTTGATTCGGTTGCTGGAAAACCCCAGTACGCACATTTTGACCACCAGGTGGCGGTGGGACTGGAATGCACACCCATGTTGATGAACATGAGATCTTTAAAATTGATATAAAGCTTTCTGCCCGTGTTATGGAGTCGTCAAATCTGACCCTTTATTCTGCCATGTTGCTTGTCCTATGTGTATTTCCAGTTGTGACTTTTACCATGTAGACTTTCATTCATATGTCCTGTGGGCGTTTCCGTATCTGTACTCTCGAAAATTTCAAGTATAAATGTGAGAATCGAAGTAACCAGTGCTCATCACTACCCACCAAACATTATATGGAATTACCATGATAAACTCTAGCTAGTACTTCCTCCGTTCCTAAATATTTGTCTTTCTAGACATTTTGAATGACTACTACATACGGATGTATGTAGACATGTTTTAGAGTGCAGATTCACTTATTTTACTCTGTATGTAGTCACTTGTTAAAATGCCTAGAAAAACAAGTATTTAAGAATGGAGGGAGTACATCGAGGAAACTAGCTTTCCCTTCCAATTGGGGCAGCCCCTAGCGGGATTCTAGTGCCATTCAAAGTTTTTCCCTCTACTATGGGAATGCAATTTTTTTTTTTGCGGCAACTATGGGAATGCAATTGTCTTCTGGAGTACTTTTGTTTTATGGTTTTCAACGGGCCAATAAAATCTATTCTATCTTCTATGATCATTCCCCTAACATACCCAAACCTCACACATTCCAAAAAACTCCTTTTATTTTGTAAATACTTCCTCTGTCCCATAATATAAGAACTGTTTTGCCACTAGTGTAGTGGCAAAAACATTCTTATGTTATGAGACGGAGGGAGTATTAAATAGCCAAATTATTTTTTAATTTTGGAGTTTTTTAGCCCTCCAATGAAAACAGAGTGCTTCACACAATCTATTGCTAGGGAGCTATCTCTCTTCCTTTTTCCAAAGACATCTTGCACAATTGAATACAAGACCTCTTGCACAAATGAGGAGTACTTCGCCACTGAGAAAATGGGCTTATTAAATTAGAGTCATCCTCAGTATTAACTTTTAAAATTTGATCTAGAAACCCAAACATCACACCCCCCGCCTCTCTCTCTCTCTTCTCGGCTAGAATCTAAATTTAATTGCATCTAAGTGGTTCAAAACATCGAAAATGAACGAAGAACAAGAACATCATTTCGTGAACTTCTATGACAAAATGCTAGTTGCCTTGTAACTCGAATGGCTGCTAGCAGATTTGTCGGGGATGGCAAGTTAGCAAGGACATATTTTAGAGGAGGTAATTTGATGTTCTCAGAAATCCAAATGGACCAAGTCGGGTTGATAGGGTCCACCACAAGCGGAACTTAACCAATGCTATGTTTGCTCTAGGCAAAGACAAACAAAACATATGTTTATAGAAGATTTAGATTCTATTTTGAAAACAATATTCTTGTCATTATAAATAAGAGTGAATTTTAACTTTTAACTCTTGACATTTTTTATATAGATTATTGTCGTTCGGATTACCACATTTAGCTCGAGTCTGTTTTCATCCTCATTTAGCAAATGATTTCTCCACAAATTCAACATCAGTTTTTTGAGCATGGCAAATCGAATGCCCGAGATGGCAAATTATGTTGTCGCGCGGGTGACAATTTCTTTTAGCAAACATGGCAAATCCTGACAAAAAATTGAACATGAAAAGGATTTGCCATGCTTGCTAAAGGAAATTGCCATCCTCGCGAAAACATAATTTGCCATTAAAAAGTTGATTTGCCATGCCTAAAAAACCGACGTTAAATTTTTAGCATATTTTTTAGCAAAAAGTTTGCCAGTTTTTATTCCACCTTGCACTTTTTTTTCTTCTTCTAGAGTTTATTTCTCAACAGGAAGAATGACTTAGCCGGGAATGATTTTTTTTTTCATGATCGCTAGGTGTACGTACGCACCTCCTCCACGTCGGACGACTACCCGTTCATTGGTTTCACCTTAATTTTCTTCTTCTCATATTTGCTTCCACAACCACCTGTTAATTGCTTTCACTTTATTCTTCTTCCCCATATTTGCTTCCAGGTACTGTATTGTACTTGATTTAGGTCCGCGATGCTTTTTTCAGCAAAAGAACTGTTGGAGGAACTTTCGGCAACCTAAAAGCTTCAAAATGGGTAAAAGGGCAAAACTTCTGCTGAATGGAATAATGCGGATGAAAAGCCATGAAATGGGGGTAACTAGTGTAAAAATATATATCTAAAAGTAGGAGGTAGCAACTGAATTTACACTTATAAATACTCTATGTGTTTATAACATTTTTTTTATAATTTTGTAATAATATATGTATATACAAAAAACTATTATCAAAGGTACATATTAGAGACCGTACAAATGTTGAAGACAACATCTAAATATATTTCAGGACAAAATGAGCAGAAGAGTACACCCACATTACACACTTCTTTTCCACCATAAAAGCAAGACAATATCTGCCTCGTTAAGAAATATATGACACGTTCAATAGAAAGCGTATGAGGTTAAATTTATCTATCTTTGATAACTTATAAATGCAAATATTTATATCAGTTTAGCTAGGTTTTTAATGAAGATTAATAGATTATATTTATCAAACAAATATATGGTATACTTATTTATGCAAAATAAATAATCAAAACAGAACACGATGACTTCCTCGCAAAAAAAAAACACGATGACTTTATCTGCTCTGGCTTGCACTTACGCAATCTCGTAATAACATGATCGTTGAATCTGATTCCCAGGTGCTAGTGGCTGCGATTAATAGCAAGGACTACGACCTTGCTGCTCACGGGATGCTCTTCGAGGAGATAAAAGAGGACCTGCACGCAGTTTTTTTTAGTTCCCCTGTCATATTTCGTCAAGAACCTGTAATAAAGTTGCTGATAAACTGGCAGCTTATTGGTGCTGGGTTGGAGCGAGAGACTAGTGTGGTTTGGCAGGGTGAAACTCCAGCCGTGGTGCTGGACTTTGTAGCCAAGGATTTGGCTGTTTACGTTTGAGTAATGATGAAAAACTCTGTTTTCAAAAAAAAAAAGTAAGTCATCTTCCTCTGACGGTGGCCCGTGGCCCCCTTCCGAAATGGGCTGAGCTTGGGTGTGCGGTGCACCCACGGTACGTACCGTGTCGACACCAGTCTCGCCTAGTGCGGTTCGTACGGCGGTACGTCTGCACGCGTTGAGCAAAGTTCAAGTGCTCCGTACATCGTAAGTACTACATGTCTAAATAACGCTAAATTTGATTGTTAACACATTCGTGGTCGTGCCGGAGTGGTTATCGGGCATGACTAGAAATCATGTGGGCTTTGCCCGCGCAGGTTTGAATCCTGCATATCTGAGTTGCTCAACAATACTTGGAAAGCTTTAAACAACTCTTTCCCCATGCTTTACCTTTTTTATAGTGATTTTCAATATCTGAGTTGCTCAACAATACTTGAAAAGCTTTAAACAACTCTTTCCCCATGCTGACCTTTTTTTTAGTGAGTTTCAATATGTGATATTTTACTCAACAATACTTGTGAAGTTTTAAATAGGTAAACACCCACTTTGAGTATGACCCTTTCTTAGTGATCTCTGATATGTGATAACTTGCTCAACGCAGGTTCGAATCCTGCCGACCACGCTTTACCTTTTTTATAGTGATTTTCAATATCTGAGTTGCTCAACAATACTTGGAAAGCTTTAAACAACTCTTTCCCCATGCTTTACCTTTTTTATAGTGATTTTCAATATCTGAGTTGCTCAACAATACTTGGAAAGCTTTAAACAACTCTTTCCCCATGCTGACCTTTTTTTTAGTGAGTTTCAATATGTGATATTTTACTCAACAATACTTGTGAAGTTTTAAATAGGTAAACACCCACTTTGAGTATGACGCTTTCTTAGTGATCTCTGATATGTGATAACTTGCTCAATGATATCTATGAAGTTTTTTTATTACAAGCACCTTTATTGTTTCATTGTGTTGTGTCATGTTTTATTATTCCATGTTTGTAAGTTGCATTTTTTAACAATGTAACTTACATACTAAATGGAGACGCGTTTCATGTTCCTTTATTGACCATGTGTGAGATAATCAAACCCCCCTCCTCCCCCCCGACGCGGATTCCTCGAAAAACAACAAGTGGCATGCTGACCTTTTTTTAGTGAGTTTCAATATGTGATATGTTACTCAACAATACTTGTGAAGTTTTAAACAGGTAAGCACCCACTTTGGGTACGACCCTTTCTTAGTGATCTCCTCCCCCCGACGCGGATTCCTCGAAAAACAACAAGTGGCAAGAGGAAAACATGAAGATTATGTTGCCAACTGTTTTGCTCTTGTCACTGGTAAAGAGCTTGTATAGCATGAGATGGCAGACCTGGAAAGTATTCCATGTGTCTCCCCCCGACGCGGATTCCTCGAAAAACAACAAGTGGCAAGAGGAAAAACATGAAGATTATGTTGCCAACTATTTTGCTCTTGTCGCTAGTAAAGAGCTTGTATAGCATGAAATGGCTGACCTTTTTTTAGTTTCAATATGTGATATGTTACTCAACAATACTTGTGAAGTTTTAAACAGGTAAGCACCCACTTTGGGTACGACCCTTTCTTAGTGATCTCTGATATGTGACAACTTGCTCAACGATATCTATGAAGTTTTTTTATTACAAGCACCTTTATTGTTTCATTGTGTTGTGTCATGTTTTATTATTCCATGTTTGTAAGTTGCATTTTTTAACAATGTAACTTACATACTAAATGGAGACGCGTTTCATGTTCCTCTATTGACCATGCGTGAGATAATCAAACCCCCCTCCTCCCCCCGACGCGGATTCCTCGAAAAACAACAAGTGGCAAGAGGAAAAACATGAAGATTATGTTGCCAATTGTTTTGCTCTTGTCGCTGGTAAAGAGCTTGTATAGCATGAGATGGCAGACCTGGAAAGTATTCCATGTGTCTCATGTTATTGCTTGCACCGAGACATGAGAGGATATCTCATGAGAGCAAAGGTGCCCAAATCATGTAGCATCGACACTTTTCTGAAGGCTTATTAGTGAGAATATTATGCCCACTAGAAGCAAAAGGGAATGGCCCAAGATGAATGGAGTTTAGATTATGCCTCCTCTGTATAACAAGGAATCAAGGAAAAAAAGAAACCAACCAAAGGAACTTGAGGGAGGGAAGTTGAGCAAACATGTCGTCAAATTGCATTGTGACGGCTACGGGACACCTAATTATGCCAAAGGGAATTGCCTTTATCCGAAGCTAGAAGTGAGAAGGTTGAAAGCGCTCATGAAGAATATCAACAAACCAATGAGCATTCGAGGTACTGGCGGAGCGGAAAGTCGTCAATACCCTCGATAGGGTGCCGAACATGACCTGAAGTACCGGAACGGAGTCCGCACACACAATGTACCTAGGTTCGGGCCTCCGATGAGAAGTAATACCCTATGTTATGCTTGTTGTTGTTATTCATGGTGGGTATGCTTCGTGTGAGGGATTACAAAGGAGACTACGAGAGGCTACCGAGAGTTTAATCAACGAGAGAGTAGATGAGGTTGAGAGCCCCATAGCCAACTTATATACATGGGGAGGGCCAGGGGTTTATGATACATCTCCAACGTATCTATAATTTTTTATTGTTCCATACTATTATAGTATCAACCTTGGATGTTTATTATGCAATTATATATCATTTTTTGTGACTAACCTATTCAACCTAGTGCCTAGTGTCAGTTGCTATTTTTTCTTGTTTTTGGCTTTTCAGGAAATCAATATCAAATAGAGTCCAAACACAGAAAAAACTTTGGATTAATTTTTTCTGGACCAGAAGAGACCTTAGAAGGTTCGGGAGAAGACCTGATGAGCCATGAGGGAGCGACAGGGTCAGGAGGCGCGCCCCCTTGTGGGCCCCTCATGGCACCTCTTGACCTAATTTCACCTCTATAAATTATCAAATATTCCCCTGACATCGGAGAGCCACTCGAAATACTTTTTCTGTCGGTGCAAGTTTCTGTGCTCGCGAGATCGCATCTGGAGGCGTTCCCTGGCACTCTGCCGGAGGGGGAATCGACCATGGAGGGGCTCTACATCAGCCTTGCTACCCTTCCGATGATGTGTGAGTAGTTTACCACAGACCTATAGGTCCATAGCTAGTAGTTAGATGGCTTCTCTCTCTCTCTCTCTCTCTCTCTCTCTCTCTCTCTCTCTTTGATCTTCAATACAATGTTCTTGGAGACCTATTCGATGTAATCACTTTTTGTAGTGTGTTTGTTGGGATCTGATGAATTGTGAGTTTATACTCAGATTATCTATGAATATTATTTGAGTATTTTCTGAACTCTTTTATGCATGATTATTATAGCTTTGTATTTCTCTCCGATTTATTGATTTGGTTTGGCCAAATAGATTGATTTTTTTTTGCAATGGGAGAGCTGCTTTGTGATGGGTTCAATCTCGCGGCGACTTATATCCCAGTAACGGAAGGGGACAAGACACATATTTGTATTGTTGTCATTAAGGATAAAAAGATGGGGTTTATTCATGCATGAGTTTACTTTGTCTACATGATGTTATCTTGCTTAAGGCGTTACTTTATTCTTTATGAACTTAATACTTTAGATGCATGCTGGATAGCGGTCAATATGTGGAGTAATAGTAGTAGATGCATGAAGGAGTCGGTCTACTTGTCTCGGATGTGATGCCTATATACATGATCATTGCCTTGGATATCGTCATGATTATTCACTTTTCTATCACTTGCCCAACAATAATTTGTTTACCCACCATATGCTATTTTCAAGAGAGAAGCCTCTAGTGAAAACTATGGCCCCCGGGTCTTATTTTTATCATATATTAAAATCCAAAAATATTTTGCTGCAATTTTCTTTACTTTATTTTATTTTTTGTTTTACTTATCTATATATCACTATGAGATTTGATCCTGGCTATTAACCGCCGAGGGATTGACAAGCCCTTGTTCGCATTGGGTGTAAGTATTTGTTATTTTGTGTGTAGGTACTGCTAACGAGGTGTTGTGTGGTTCTCCTACTGGATTGATAACCTTGATTCTTAACTGAGGAAAATACTTATCTCTACTGTACTGCATCATCCTCCCCTCTTTGAGGAAATCCCAATGTAGCTTAGAAGTAGTAGTTTACAAAGGGTAGATCCAATCTTGCCCACCGCCAGGTTGGCTTGGGGGCCAAGATGGTCTTGTGGACGCCCGTCTACTCTTAGGGCTTCCTTTCCATGCCAGGGTCTTGGCAGGCCTCTTGGGCCCCTAGTAGGCCTTCCACCTGGCTCCCTTGAGAGGAATCACCCCCAGTGTAGGGCACCGCCAATAGCCCCTGAGCCTATATGGAGTTGGAGTTTCTTCGGTCTTAGAGAACTCGGGCGGGATCCTCATCTTGCTGATAGTTGCCAGAGAGCTCGGCTTGGTTGAACCACACAAGGCTTGCCTGATTAGGAGGCTTTGTTCTAGGAGTCTTGTGGTTCCCTCGGCTCTCCTTCCCTGGGCTCATGACATTTTTCCTTGGGTCGTGGCGAGAGGTCTCCTGGGTTTGCGACCTCTCGTGTATGTTGGCCTTGAGGTCATGGCGATGGCTGAAGGACGCCGACATTGCTTGGACCGGCAAAAAAGGCCTGAGCCATGGTTGCAACCCAGCAGTGATCGGTGTCACCTGGCTCCACTGTCTGCCTTCCATGCGCCGCCATTGGCTTCGGTGCGATCTTTGGGAGCTGCTACTTCTTGAGCTTGCGTTGGTTTTTTCCTTGAAGAGAAAAGCGTGATGCAGCAATGTAGAGATAAGTATTTCCCTCAGTTGAGAATCAATGTATCGATCCAGTAGGAGGAACACAAAAGTCACCAATGATTGAACCTACACAAACAAACAAATACTTGCACCCAACGCGATAAAGGGGTTGGCAATCCCTTCACAGTTACTTGCAAGGATGAGATCTGATAGTGATAGATATGAAAGATAAATAAAAGTGCAAAAATAAGATAAAAGTAAATAAATTACAACAAGGTATTTTTATTTTTTAGATCTGAAAATAATATGATAAAATATAGACCTGGGGCCCCATAGTTTTCACTATAGGCTTCTCTCTTGAAGGAAAAATATATGGTGGGTAAATAAATTACTGTTGAGCAACTGATAGAAAAGCGCACAGATATGACGATATCTAAGGCAACGATCATGAATATAGGCATCACATCCGTGACAAGTGGACCGACTCCTGCCTACATCTACTACTATTACTCCACACATCGACCGCTATGTAGCATGCATCTAGTGTATTAAGTTAACAAAAACGGAGTAACGCCTTAAGCAAGATGACATGTTGTAGAGGGATAGATCCAATCAATATGAATAAACCCCATCTTTTCATCCTTAATGACAACAATACAAATACGTCATGTTCCTTTCACTGGGAATAAGCACCGCAAGATTGAACCCATTACAAAGCACCTTTCCCATGGCAAAAAAATCAATCTAGTTGGCCAAACCAAATCAATAGATCGTAGATAAATACAAAGCTATATTAATCATGCATAAAAGAGTTCAGAGAAGACTCAAATAATATTCATATAGATAATCTGATCATAACCCCACAATTCATCAGATCTAAACAAATGCACCGCAAAAGAAGATTACATCGAATAGATCTCCAAGAACATCAAGTAGAAGATCAAAGAGAGAGAAGAAACCATCTAGCTAGTAGCTATGAACCCATAGGTATAACACCCACGATGCGGCTATATCTCCCATGTGTCGGAGCACGACTTAAAGGCATAACCGCATAGTAGGCATGTCGCAAGAGGGGTAATCTTTACACATCCCATGTACTGAATAAGAAAGAGGTACATAGTTGGCTTACAATCGCCACTTCACACAATACATGAATATATCATTACATCAACTAGATACAATCAAGGTCCGACTATGGAACCAAAATAAAAGAAGACCACCCCTAATGCGTAGATCCCCGATCGCCCCGACTGGGCTCCACTACTGATCAACTGAAACGAAACAACACAATGAACAAGATCTTCATCGAGCTCCTCCTTGAGCTCGGTTGCTTCACCTATATGGTATCATTGGCACCTGCAACTGTTTGAAGTAATCTGTGAGTCACGGAGACTCAGCAATCTCACACCCTCGCGATCAAGAGTATTTAAGCTTATGGGTAGGCAAAAGGTATGTGAGGTGGAGCTGCAGCAAGCACTAGCATATATGGTGGCTAACTTACGCAAATGAGAGCAAAAAGAGAAGCAAGGCACGGTCGTGAACTAGAAGTGATCCTGAAACTACTTACGTTCAAGCATAACTCCAACACCGTGTTCACCTCCCGGACTCCGCCAGAAAGAGACCATCACGGCTACACACGCGGTTGATGCATTTTAGTTAAGTTAAGTGTCAAGTTATCTACAACCGGACATTAACAAATTCCCATCTGCCCATAACCACGGGCACGACTTTTGAAAGTTCAAAACCCTGCAGGGGTGTCCCAACTTAGCCCATCATAAGCTCTCACGGTCAACGAAGGATATTCCTTCTCCCAGGAAGACCCGATCAGACTCGGAATCCCGGTTACAAGACATTTCGACAATGTAAAACAAGACCAGCAAAGCCACCCGGATGTGCCGACAAATCCCGATAGGAGCTACACATATCTCGTTCTCAGGGTACATCGGATTGTCCAAACTTCCGGTAGGCCAACCCAGGGTTGCCCCTGGTGGCCACCGGCGGCTGACAGGTTGGACCAACACTCAGAGGAGCACTGGCCCCGGGATTTAAAATAAAGATGACCCTTGAGTCTGCAAAACTCAAGGGAAAAAGGCTAGGTGGCAAATGGTAAAACTAAGGTTGGGCCTTGCTGGAGGAGTTTTATTCAAAGCGAACTGTCAAGGGGTTCCCATAACACCCAACCGCGTAAGGAACGCATAATCAAGGAACATAACACCGGTATGATGGAAACTAGGGCGGCAAGGGTGGAACAAAACACCAGGCATAAGGCCGAGCCTTCCACCCTTTACCAAGTATATAGGTGCATTAAAGTAAATAAGATATATTGTGATATCCCAACAAAATCCATGTTCCAACATGGAACAAACTTCAACTTCACCTGCAACTAGCAACGTTATAAGAGGGGCTGAGCAAAGCGGTAACATAGCCAAACAACGGTTTGCTAGGACAAGATGGGTTAGAGGCTGGACATGGCAACATGGGAGGCATGATATAGCAAGTGGTAGGTATCACGGCATATGCATAACAAAAGAGCGAGCAACTAGCAAGCAAAGATAGAAGTGATTTCGAGGGTATGGTCATCTTGCCTGAAATCCCATAAGGAAGAAGAACAAGTCCATGAAGAAGACAAACGGACGTAGTCGAACGAATCCTCACAAACGCAACATTATCGGAACTAACCCGAAGAAGCAACACCGGAAAGAAGCAAACAACATAGTAAACAACCATCACATAAACATGGCATGATGCATGTCCGGTTTAATGATACATGGCATGGCATGGCAAAGTGCACAAACAAAACTACAAGTTAAATGGAGCCCAATATGCATCGGGATGCATATTGACGGAACACCACATCAATTATTTAGTTCTCTCTCAGTTATGTACTCACCAATATTAAATGTTGGCTAACATGGCAAGAGGTGAAGCATAACAAAACTATACCATTTAAACAATCTAAATGGGGCCGAATATAACAAACAACAAATCCGGTAACTCCCCATATGTCTTAGTAATTTAATGCAACAACAATTTTAAACATTCTAAATGTTGTTATCATGATGCGGATGACATGTGCAAGTTTTATGCAGGTTTTATGAAAATGTTAACAAGAGCATTATGAAGCATTTGTCATCGTGGCAGAAACGAAAGGGGTGCCACGACAACGAATCCGAAAATGATGCCACGACAACTTTCCGGTTCCGGTAACTCGATTGAGATGCCGGTGCAAAAGAGAGTGTGACGGGAGCATGTCATGCAAGGATGGTGGGGTGATCCCGGAAAACGGGTGTCCCACGAGACGACGGTATGGCAACGGGGAACATGCAAGAAAACATGTCGGGCACGGTGCAAACGCGAGCATTTCATACAACACACATGCGTTCATTCGCGGGCGTCGTCTCGATGGTTATACCTTCGAAGCGTGTGTTATCAGAGGGGTTCAAGTTCGATGCGGTGTAGGGGAAGTAGACGTTCTCGGGACGTTCGGTAGTGGAAGTAGTCATTCTCGCATGCTCTAGGGTCGACGGTAGAGGTTCTCGTGACCTCGACGACGATAGTGGTACATGTTTATCGTAGCATGAGTTTCCGTAGATGTTCGGGGTCACGGCGAGGAACTTGATGCGTCATTGAACTTGGCGTCCGAGGAATTCCGCGTAGTCGTACACGAGTCATAGTCGAACTTGACGGTTCCGTTACACGGTTCTTAGGAGACGGTAGTTGTTCTCGGTTCATAGACGAGCTTGACGGATCCGAGGGCTCCGGCCATCGGGGTACTTGGCGCAACGCCGTGTAGTCGTACACATTTCGTAGATGTTCATGTCATCGGTGTCGTGGAACTTGGGGTCTTCGAACTTTCCGGTCTCGGTTCTTGTGACGGTAGTGGTACAAGGTCCCCGTGGAACTTGGGTTCCGGTCTTGTAGTCGTACTAGGCATCCGGTGAACTTGGCGTATCCAAAATGGGCAAGGCAAAAACCCTTTGTTCAGCGGTGGTCGAACTTGGCGAAATCCACGGAGGCGTCCTTGAGCATTCATGGTTGTCGCGTCTTGGCAAAACAAGGGGATCTTGGCGTCCATGCAACTGGCAGCGGAGGTGCACGAAACCAGTGGCAGAGGACAAGCCGCAGCCATGGCTCTCAAGACCGGCAATGACGGCAGGGGAGGACGCCTACAGATCGCGGGTGAAGATTGGGCGTGGAAGGAGGGAGGCAAGTTAGAGCAGCAGCGTGAGATGCAGCGAGGTCATGGGGCGCAGGACTTGGACGCTGGCTGCAGAGAAGCTCGGGGTAGGGAAAGCAGCCACCATGGGGAACGGGAGGAGCTCGACTCCCCTTTGGCATTGCAGGCTGCTGGTGGAGGAGACGGACGGCAGTGGCCTTCTGGTCGCCGGCAGGGGCGGCTAGAGCCAAGGAAGAAGGAGGCCGAGGCGCGGGGGTGCTCTGCGAGGAGAAGCAAGAGGAGAGGTGGCGCGGGAGGCAGGCACTCCGGCGTGGACGAGCGCTAGTCGGAGAGAGGGGGGGCGCTGGGAGGACGGCGTTGTTGGGGAGGAAGGCGAGGCGATGGAATGGGCGAGCGGTGCAGCGCGAGGAAGGAGAGATGAGGAGCGGGCGCCATGGCCCGAGAGAGAGGCTGCAGGGGAGAGGAGAGCAGCGCGCGTGGAGAGGAGATGGGATCGGGATCCCTGGTGCGATGCGTGCGTGTGTGTGAGTGGCGGCGTGGGGGAAAAACGAGAGGGACAGGGAGATCGAGCAGAGGCTGCGTTCTCGCTCCTCTCTGGCGGCGCGATCAGGGAGACGAGAGGAGAGGATGAGGGGATCGGGAGATGGGGGCTTAGATTAGAGGGTTAGGTGGGCCTAGGGTTAGAAGGGGGGTTTGGGCTGCGGGAAAGGATGGCCTCGGGTGGGCCGGTGTGGGAGGTTGGGAGGCCCAGGAGGCTAGCGGGCTACCTCTCATTCTCTCCTCTCTTCTATTCCCTTCTCTTTTCAGGAAAAAAAGGGAGAGACCAAAAGTCTCAAGAGAAAAGGCAATGGAGAAGAATAAAATTGTGAGATATTTTTGTCAGGCTTTATGGAATATTTCCAACTCAACAAAAGTGGTTCCCGCAACAACAACAACAACAAAAAGGCAAAGTTAAATCCAAAATTATTTGACTTGCACCAAAGGAGTTTGAATGGAGTGTAGGATTTCGGAGTGTCCAAAAATGTTCGGAATTTTTGTGGAGATCGGGAAAGCGATGAAAGAAATTATGGGCAAAGTTTGGGGACCAAACTTGAAGCGGGAAAAGGCATGTGATTATTTGCAAGTGTGTTAAGGTGAATTCCTAAATAGTGGAATATTTAATATAGCTCCCTAATATTGGGGTATATGTTATAAAGAGAAGTTATCCTTCCCTCGATTTAAATGGATCGAAGATCCATACGATTTATTTAAAAGAGTTTGAAATGGTTGCAATAATAATGGCATGATATGATGACATGATGCAATGCACATGATGCAAAGATGAATGCAACAAGCAAAAACAAATCACACAATGAAACTCGGAAACCTTGGAAGGCATCTGAAGCTCCGGTCTTGGGGCGTCACAATAGGTCTGTGGTAAACTACTCATACATCATCGAAAGGGCAACAAGGTTGATATAGAGGCCCTCTGTGATCGAATCCCCCTCTGGTGGAGTACCAGAACATGTCTCCAGATGGGATCTCACGAGGACAGTAACTTGCAGCGGCGGAAAAATATTTTTGGTGTGCCTTCTGGTATACGGGGAATATTTGGGTATTTATAGAGCAAAGATTAGGGTTGGAGAGGCATCAGGGGCCCCACAAAACCTGTGGGGCACCCCCCTAGGCCGCGCCTCCAGGTCTTGTCACCATCTGGTGGCTCCTCTAGCCCCCTCCCGAAGGTTCTTGGGTGTCTTCTAGTCCAAGAAAAATCCTGAAAAAGTTTCGTTCCGTTTGGTATTGATTTTTTGTAAAAGACAAAAACAAGGAAAAACAAGAACCGACACTTGGCACTAGGTTAATAGGTTAGTCCCAAAAAATGATATAAAATAGCATAATAATGCGTATAAAACATCGAAGATGGATAATATAATAGCATGGAACAATAAAAATTATAGATACGTTGGAGACGTACAAGCATCCCCAAGTTTAATTCCTGCTTGTCCTCGAGTAGGTAAATGATAAAAATAGAATTTTTGATGTGGAATGTACCTAACATGTTTATCATGTAATCTTTCTTTATGTGGCATGAATATTCAGATCCATAAGATTCAAGACAAAAGTTTAATATTGCCATAAAAACAATAATACAGCATACTAAAAAGCAATCATGTCTTCTCAAAAGTTCATGGATAAAGAAAGTTATCCCTACAAAATCATATAATCTGGTCATGATCTATCTTCTTAACACAAAGTATTTATCATGCACAACCCCGATGACAAGCCAAGAAATTGGTTCATACTTTTTAACGCTCTTAAGCTTTTTCAACTCTCACACAATACATGAGCGTGAGCCATGGATATAGCACTATGAGTGGTGTTGGGGATATTACTACTGGAGGTAAACCGACCTTATGTAGCCGGGTTGACTCTTTGAAGATTAGAAGCCCATGAAGATGTAAAGATGATGGCGCTTTATGGAGGGCCCAAAGGCGGGTTACAGTCTGTAAATGTAAACCGGCCTAGTCATGTAACTTGTATAGTAAGATAGAAAGAGAGAGGCCGAACCGGATACATTTATAAACCGGCTTTGGGACTCTGTAGCCCGGCGGGCGTCAACCTATGTATATAAAGGGATGACCCGGCCGCGGTTTAGGGACAGACAACAACAACTCGAGAGCCAGACAAAGTGTATTCGCTCCCTGGCCTTCGAAACCCTAGCAATACCAATCACAACTAGACGTAGGCTTTTACCTTCATCGAAGGGGCCGAACTAGTATAAACTCCCGTGTCCCCTTGTCCGGTTTAACCCCTTTAAGATAACCCATTGCGAGGGATCCACGACTAAGTCCTTTCGCGAGGACATCTGCCGTGACAAACCCACGACAGTTGGCGCCCACCGTGGGGCTATCGCATGATGGTTTTGAGTTCTTAAAGGGCAGCTTCGATGGACTCAAGGGATACGCTGTGGGCCGGATGACGAAGAGTCGCCACGGCAAGCTCTACATCGACAACGCAGGATGGGGTCCCGAGGCCGATTCAATCGAATACGGGTACCGGGTCCCCTTTGGTGGGATTCACGTCTTCATCGGCAAGATCGGCGAACCGGCCCCCGAGCCGAACATCTGCACCGACATCATCGAAATGGCTCGGCGTGCAAGTTCTTTGCCGGTTCAGCCCGAGGCAAGGCATGTTTTCATAGGTGTCGTCCATGGATCAGGGTACGAGGACGGACCGGTGTCCGATGGAGAAACCGTAGTCTGCTTTGATGACGAGTCTTCTGGAGAAACTGAATCGCTTTACCAGTTGCAGGACGGCCGGATTGAGGGAGGATCCGAGGGCAACAGTATTCTGGATTCCCCCGGCCTGCCAAACCGGGCCGCCATCTTCATGGCCGGCACACAATCGACGCCTCATTCATCTACCGCCGCAGCGATGCTCTCCGGTTCAACGACGGCCACACCAGCAGGGGCAGGAAGCTCGGCGCCACCTCCGGCCCAAGTCTTGTCTGATTTGTTCAACACTCTGGCAACATTGATGTCCGCGGAGGTAGACGCAGCAGCCAGGGATCAGCACGATGCGGAGATTACAAAAGTGAAAGATCAGATAGCCCAGGCTAAAGCGGACCTGGCAGCAGAGAACGCCAGGATGGCTATGGAGCGGGCCGAGTTGGAAGCACAGGTTTACCGGATTAGACTGGATCAGAATGCTTCAGAGGAAGTCATGAGAAGAAGGTACCGATCACGTCTCTCGTCGGTTTATGAGCCACAGAGCTTTTCAACACGCCAGGTACATGATCTGGTAACCAACCCACGCTAAACCAGGCGGAGGCGCCGGGACCAGGAGCGCTGGTTCAGCCGCGCACGACGGACCTGCCTCGCCAGAACAATGTTGTACCATCAACGCCGCCCGGGCATTATTCCAATCCGTTGGACAACATTGTGGCTGCCGCTTCATGCCTGGCGGCCCTCCCAACCGACGGCGAGTCACCAGTTGCAGTGGAAGCGCGTCGGGCCAGGGATCTCCTTTATACAGCACTAAATCAACAGTAAGCATATTCACACAGCCGTGAGAGGATTCATTCCACTCCCCGTCCAAGCCGGAGTTATAGCAGACACGTGGAAGACGAACCGGCCATGTCCAGTAGTGCACGCCACCGAAATTCGCCACGAGGGAACAACCCAGCCGGGGGAGGTGCTAATGCGCAAGATGTTGTGGACCATGGCCGCGCATGACGAGAGGCCGAGTTGATAGCTCGACACGAAGCACGACAACATACTCCGGTTTACCCCACCGCCTCCGTGGAGCCAGGGGCGATGTTCAGTTCCTTAGGGGTACCATGTTTAACTCCCGCTTTGCGTAATGTGCGACTACCCAAGGATTTCAAGGGACCTCGTAAGGTACCAAATTATACCGCCGATTTGCAGCCAGAGGTGTGGGTGAAGAGCTATGAGATGGCTATGGCGATGTGAGATGTGGACGAGGCGGTGTGTGCTAAATATTTCACCATGATGTTGGAAGGGACAGCTCGCACTTGGTTGAAGAGCTTGCCAACCAACTCTATTGGATCATGTGCCGAACTGAAGCACCGGTTTATCCAGAACTTCAAGGATACGTGTAAGCAGCCAATGTCAATTGTAGATCTGGCCGCTTGTGTCCAAGAGGAAGGGGAGTCCACGACCCATTGGGTCAAACGGGTCTCGGCGATTTTGCATTCATCAGATCGTATCAATGCAGACACCGCAGTGTTAACGTTAGAGGGCAATTGCCATTTCAAACCGTTAAAACAGAAGTTGGGAAGGCTCAAATGCCACTGCAACGACATGTCGACACTCATGGCCGCTTTGGTTAAATATGCCGATTCAGATAATACCAAGGATCTGGATTCAGAGGAGGACAAACCGGAGAAGGGTAAGAAGAACGGCAATGCCAAGGGCCAACAACACAATCCGGCAGGCCAAGGAAACGCGGATAAGTGCAAGGCCGACAGTGGTTCGGACTTTGTCGCAAATACCAACGCGCAGGAGAATGGCTAGCGCCGTAAAGGCAAGCAGCCCTAGAGTGGTGGAGGTCTAGGCAACAATTTGGAGCGTTTGTTAAATCATCCCTGTCCAAAGCACGGATCGAACGAGAAACCGACATCACATCTCTGGAAAGATTGTTATATCATGCGGGATTTGAAGAATTCCAATATGTTCCAATATGATAGCGGCCCGCACGGCGGTTCAGGAGGAGGTTTCCACGGGCCGGGTTACGGAGGTGGTGGTTCCGGTTCAGGATTTCCAGGCAATCAAACTGGACACATCAATCAAGGACACCAAGGCAACCAGGAAGGTTACAACCATCAAGGGAGTCAGCAGCAGCAGCAGCAGTCGGGTCATCAGAGCAATCCCAAACAACTGAACAGCGGGCAATATCATGTCTTCACTACTAGTTTGTGCAAACGTGATCAGAAGCTTCACAAAAGGGCAGTCAACTCTGTTGAGCCGGCAGTACCTTAGTATTTACGCTGGTCGGAGCAACCTATTTTGTGGAGCAGAGAGGATCACCCGCCCCGGGTTGATAATCCAGGTCATTTGGCCTTAGTGGTAGCCCCTCAAGTTGGGGGATAGAGGTTCACTAAAGTGCTCATGGATGGGGGAAGTAGTATTAATATTTTGTATTATGATACATTCCGCCGTATGGGGTTGACAGATAAGGATCTTAAACCGTCGAATACAGTATTTCATGGTGTGGTGCCTGGTAAGTCTGCATATCCTATTGGTAAGATAGCTTTGGAGGTAGCTTTTGGAGATGACTACGATTCAAGGTTAGAAACATTGACATTTGAGGTGGTAAAAATCAAAAGTCCGTACCACGCCTTGTTTGGGCGGCCGGTTTATGCTAAGTTTATGGCAATGCCATGTTATGTTTACCTACAACTTAAAATGCCAGGTCATAAGGGGACTATCACAGTACATGGAAGTAGAAAGATTGCTTTGGAGTGTGAAGAAGGCAATGCGGCTTATGCTGAGTCAGTTTGTGCCACGGAGGAGTTAAAATTCTATAAGGAGCAAGTTGATCCGGCAGACATGACCTCCTTAAAAAGCCAACTACGGAACATGATCCAACATTGAAGTTCAAATCAGCTACGGACACTAAGATGGTTGACTTTGTCCCTGGCGATTCATCCAAATAGTTTAGCATCAGCGCTAACCTGGATCCCAAATAGGAAAGCACGCTTATTGAGTTCATCCATGAGAATCGGGACATCTTTGCATGGAAACCTTCTGGCATGCCAGGTGTACCGAAAGAACTCGCTGAGCACACACTCAACATTGATCCTAAATTCAAACCGGTCTGATAGTTCCTCCGTCATTTCAACAAGGAGAGATGCAAGGCTATAGGTGAAGAGGTAGCCCGTTTGTTGGCTGTTGGGTTTATTGTTGAAGTTTTTCATCCAGAGTGGTTAGCCAATCCGGTGCTGGTTCTTAAGAAAAACGACACTTGGCGCATGTGTGTGGACTACACAGATTTAAACAAGGCTTGCCCTGCAGACCCCTTTTCTCTCCCTCGCATTGATCAGATAATTGATGCTACGGCGAGTTGTGACCGTTTGTGTTTTTTGGATGCTTATTCTGGTTATCATCAGATCAAAATGACAGTTAAGGACCAGGAGAAGACAACCTTTATAACTCCCTTTGGAGCCTTCTGCTATGTTTCCATGCCCTTTGGACTCAAGAGTGCCCAGGCAACTTACCAGCGATGTGTTCAGAATTGCCTTCATAAGCAAATTGGGTGCAATTTTCATGCGTATGTAGATGATATTGTGGTCAAATCCAGAAAGGAGGGGACGTTGATAGATGATCTACGGGAAACCTTTGACAATCTCCGGGTTTATAGGATGATGCTCAATCCGGAGAAGTGTGTTTTCGGTGTCCCGGCAGGCAAGCTCTTAGGTTTTCTGGTTTCAAACAGAGGCATTGAGGCTAATCCGGAAAAGATTGCAACAATTACGTCCTTGGCTAAACCGGCGTGTATTAACGATGTGCAACGTCTGGCCGGCCGGATTACAGCCTTGAGCCGGTTTATCAGCCGCCTTGGAGAGAAGGCCATCCCCTTATATCAGATGCTCAAGAAAACGGATAACTTTGTCTGGAGTGAGGCAGCTGATAAGGTGTTTGAAGATCTGAAGAGGCAGCTAGTGGAACCACCCGTGCTGGCAGCACCGATCGATAAAGAGCCATTATTACTATATGTGGCTGCTAATGCCCGGGCTGTCAGCGTAGCCATTATGGTAGAGCGCAAGGAGCCTGGCAAAGAGTATCCGGTTCAACGGCCGGTTTATTACATCAGTGGGGTGCTCATTGAGTCAAAGCAGAGGTATCCGCATTAGCAGAAATTGGTGTAAGGGGTATTTATGGCAAGCCGGAAGCTCAAACACTATTTTCAGGGCCATCCTATCACAGTGGTCAGTTCAGCTCCTCTGGGCGACATCATTCAAAACAGAGAGGCAACTGGCCGGATTGCCAAGTGGGCCATTGAGCTTGGACCTCACGGGCTCAAATATATACCCCGCACGGCGATCAAGTCCCAGGCACTTGTAGATTTCATCAACGATTGGACGGAGTTACAGGCACCTGAGGAGAAACCTGATAATACATATTGGACTATTCATTTTGATGGGTCCAGACAGTTGGAGGGTTCGGGGGCTAGAGTCGTATTAACTTCCCCACGAGGTGACAAGTTTTGTTATGTCCTCTGTTTAATGTTCCCTTGTACTAACAATGCAGCTGAATATGAGGCTTTACTCCACGGTCTTCGGATGGCTAAAGAGATGAATTTGAGCCGGGTTAAGTGCTTCGGCGATTCAAATCTAGTGGCTCAGCAAGTGTCTGGCACTTGGGATTCTAAGGACCCACTCATGGCTGCATATCGGCGAGAGGTGGACGCCGTGGCTGGTCACTTAAAAGGTTATCGGGTGGACCATATAGACCGGCGGAAGAATGAAGCGGCGGACGCTTTAAGTCATCTTGGTTCCCAACGTAAACCGGTTCCGCCCAATCTCTTTCTTGATGCATTGCACAATCCGTAAGTCAAAATACCAACCAAAGAAGATTTGGCCATTCCTGATCCGGAGGCTCAGTTGGTGGCAACTCTGCATGCCATACCGGATTGGACGATCCCATATCTGGATTACATGAACCGGGACGAGTTACCAGCTGAGGAAATGTTGGCTCGACAGATAATCCGGCGTTCCAAGTCCATGACCATACTCAATGGGGAGTTACATCGTTACAGTGTTTCAGGAGCAATTCAGCGATGTGTTTCTCCTCAAGAAGGTTGTGAGATTTTGCGAGAAATTCATGAAGGGGATTGCGGTCACCACGCTGGTTCAAAGTCGTTGGTTGCTAAAGCTTTTTGTCATGGTTTTTACTGGTTGACGGCGCATGCTGATGCGGAGGATTTAGTCAAAAGATGTGATGGATGTCAAAAGTTTGCCCGCCGTGCGCACGTTCCGGCTCAAGAGTTGCGGATGATTCCAATTACGTGGCCGTTTGCAACTTGGGGCCTGGATATGGTTGGACCCTTCAAGCGCTCCAAGGACAAGAAGACCCACCTATTAGTAGCAGTTGATAAATTCACTAAATGGGTAGAGGCAGAGCCAGTCAGCAAGTGTGATGCAGCCACGGCGGTTCAATTCATCAAAAAGGTGATATTCCGGTTTGGCTTTCCACATAGAATTATAACAGATAATGGTACTAACTTATCAAAAGGAGAGATGGAAGAATTCTGTCAACGTGAGCACATCCGGCTTGATCTAGCATCAGGGGCTCACCCCCAATCTAATGGTCAAGCGGAAAGGGTAAATCAAGAAATTCTATGGGGTATCAAACCAAGGCTTATGGTTCCCTTAAAGCGGACGCCGGGTTGTTGGGTCGAGGAGCTACCTTCTGTGTTATGGAGCATCAACACCACACCCGATAGTCTACGGGTTACACGCCTTTCTTCATGGTTTATGGAGCGGAGGCGGTTCTTCCTAGTGACATCCGTCACGATTCGCCCTGTGTGGCAGCTTATGTTGAAGCTGATAATGAGAAAGCACGTCAGGATTCTCTAGACCTGTTGGATGAAGAGAGGGATCTTGCAGCAACACGTTCGGTGATTTATCAACAAGATCTCCGATGTTATCACAGCCGCCGGGTTAAAACTAGAACCTTTCAAGAAGGTGATTTGGTGCTCCGGCTCATCCAGGACCAGGCTGATATGCACAAGTTATCCCCCCCTTGGGAAGGACCCTTTGTGGTCAGCAAAAATCTGCACAACAGATCCTACTACCTCATTGATGTTCGAGAGCATGAAGACTGACGTCAATCAGAGGAGGAGACAAAGCGGCCATGGAACATAGCTCTCCTTTGGCCTTACTATACTTGAAGCCATAGGCTCTTCACCTGTACATATTTATGACAGTGTATATACCATATGATAAATCGGAGCCTCCGTTATAATCGGGTATCTGTTCTTTCTTATATCATATGTGTGCTTTTCCAAGTTAACGGTCAAAGCGGAGTCTTTGTTAAACCGGCTTTAGCAGTTGCATAAAGATAAAGAAAATCACTAGGGGGCTTGGTCATGTTTGAACCATAGCTACACCTCTTGATAGGCATTTCAGCCACACAAGGACAAAATTTGTGGAGCCAAAGAGAGTATGGTACACAGTACAAACTCAAACATAGGCACACGCTGAGCATCGCTCACAAAGTTACTTGGGGGCTCTTTTTTTGCAAAACAACGAAGAGTTTGAAAGGACCCTAGTAATTGGCTATCAAGCCACGGCTTGGAAGCCTGGTGTATTCACCTAAAACCCCCGGTTAACCTGCCTTCATCAAGTAAGCCACTCCTATCCAGGTAATCCTGGCATGACCCATCGAACGTGTGACAAGTCAATCTTTCATAGACCCTGAACTTGTCACAGTTAAGACGATGATTGGTTAGTTGGAGGCCCATCTTAAAATGCTTTGTTAAATGGTTTAACTCAGAGGCCTGGCAGCCCATGAAAAGCCTCGATTTGGAGCCTGGCAGCTCGTAAAAAGCCTCGCATATTTTCTTATTTGAATTTTGTTTGTTGACAATCATAAGTATTATTTGATAAACCGACGTCCTTGACCCAGCTTACTTTCCAACCACCAGTTGTTGGCACATGATCAATTATAAACCGATGGTCATTGACCCGGCCTGGTTTGATTAAATCACCAGTGTTATAAAGAAAATCCAGTGGTTATATCGGTCCGGTTTAATAGATAGACCGGCATTATGAAGATGAAATTACCAAATGTATCGGGTTGGTGTTAAACACCTTTGCTGTATACACGTTTGGTCAATCAATGAGGTATGTTCTGTACATTATTTTTTATACAAACACTTGATAATTCAGCTAAAGTACTATATACTTCTTGGATATTATGACATGTTTAGCGGTAAACCGCTAGACACGTTTTAAGTTTTTTGGACCCAGGAAGGCAAGTCATCATAGGCTATGCATAAAATATATCCTGAAGGGCGGCACAGATTGTCACAAAGCGTTATGAAACATGCTCGATGGCATGGCAGATAAACAAAGTTTCAGCTATCCTATTACATGAAGCTTCAAAGAGGTTCAAACTGTGCCATTGTTTTTCACAGTAGCCATATAAACCGGCGACCGGATCAAGACTCTTCATCCCGACGGTTTGACGATTGTGGATCAGTTGATGTTGGCACTTCTTCATCCCTCCCCAGCCGCTGGAAATCAGACGTTGACCAGTCGATTCTGGTTAAAGCTTGGAACACTGCCTCCTCATGGATAAGATCAAAAGGGTTAATATCAGGGGCATAAGTGTTCTTACGAATCGGAGGCACAAGTTCTTCGACTTCATGGATATCGGCCGGCTGTCTTTTCCCTTCTGCATCATAAAACGGTTGAAAATGGGACAAATCGGTGTCCTCAGCCAATTTGCTTGCCGCTGGCCGCATCTGTTTGGTTAGACGCCGAAGATCATCATTGTCAAAGTTTGAACCATCTTCTTTAACACCTGGATATCCTTTAATGATATCCTCCGCTTCAAGGTCTGGAATCCAGGCCTTGGCTCAAATAAGGGCGGTTAATGCTCCCGCCCTCGCAGCGGCTCTTTTCAACTCGCCAATACGCGCCGGTAACATGCCCAGCTTCTCAAGGGCCTCCTTAATCAACGCTGGCGCCGGTTTGTTATAAGCCGCTGTACTAATGGCTTGCTGAGATCCAGAGTATAGCTGCTCAATCAATGTATATGCCGCTTTGAGCTTCATCCGCATATCCGCACCAAGATGAGTGATCCGAGTTCCTGCCAAAGATTTTATCAATATTTTGGTCAGTTTTAAGATTCATTAACTGGTGCAACATACATAAGCAGACACTTACCAAAGATAGCAGAGGTCATAGCATTGATTTGGCGCTTCAAACCGGCTAGTTCTTCAATCACCGGTTTCAGGGCTTCCTCGGCATCTACAACTCTTTTGGTCAAACCGGCTTTTTCGGTTTCCCACTCAGCACGGTCTCGGTTGAAGGATTCTTTCAATTTTTCCATTCCGGCCAGGGCCTGTGTCAGCTCCTCTTTGGATTTTGCAGCTTCGGCTTGTTGAGACTTCACATTTTCTTGCAAGTCAGAGTTCTGGGCATCTTTGCTTCTCAGTTCAGCCTACAACATTGAAGGTATATTCAACAAAACAACATATTTATGAAGTATAAAGCATATAACAAGTTATCCACTTCATACTTGGGGGCTAATGCCTATTTACTCTCAAATACTACCCTCTATACAAGTATCCAGAACAATGCAAGCGTTATCCTTGACACTTGGGGGCTAATGTACGTTTGTTCTAAACTGGCGGTGTGGATTAAAAACCGGATTCACTTGTCAAGTTAAACCGGCCTTTGGGGGCTATGCTGCAGAACGTTATCTAATTTTTCAAACATGAGTCCTATCTATGATTGAGGACACGCCTTTGCAAGGATCAATGATGAAGTGTCACAAAGATCTGGTTTATGATTAACAATCATAAAACAGCTCTTGGAGGCTACTTGGAATAGTATTTCAGCTATAAATCAACGTGCAAGGGAGAAGTATTTACATCGTATCGTTCTTTCATCAAATTCACCAAACCGGCTTCATAATCCCGGTTTGAGTGCAGACGGTTCAAGAAGCCAGAATGAAGCTCATCAGCGTTAAGATGAGCATAGTTTGATAAGTCGCTGCTCCATTTTCCTTTATCCCTAGCAATTTGCTCTTCTTTGGCACTATGCTGAGAGAAAATGACGGGATGACCAGGAGAGCTGTGGCATGTTCCAGTAATAATAACATCATCACCTTGGCCTTCAGGATTTTTGGTGGATGATGATGGAATTTCAGTGTCTTTCATTGGATTAGCCCGTTTGGTTCTGCTGGTTCAGTATCAGGGGCGGCAGGCTCGGCATCTATTGGTTCGTCAGTATGTTGGCCGTCAAGGGGCGGATCATCAAAAGTTGTTTCAGGATGGAGGCCTTCCGGTTCACCAGTTTGCTCTGGTTCGCCTCTTGGTTCTTCTTCTTCGGCAACAGGGTCTTCTGGCGGATTGGTGACCCGCGCTTTCTTGCTGGGTCTGGCTTTGGCCCTGCAAACAGAATAAAAAAGGGTTAGCATCCTGTTCAAGAGATGTAGGGCACATTGAAAGGAAAGGTTTTTCATAACTTACCCAGCCACAGTTTTCAAAGGGGGGAGTTGAGTTGCTGTCGATTCACCAGAAGAGGAAGGAGGTGTCACCTGATAATTTGAATCGGACAAATTAAGAGGCTATCTGAAATAACCTGCCTTGGGAAAAGAATGGTCATAAGTAGGAGAGACCTCAGACCGGCGCTTCCGAACCGGAGTATCAGGTAAACCGGCAGAGGTGACCTGTTGGCCACTGTGTCGGGTTGTCCGGCGAGCTTCATGCTGTTGAGTCTTCAAAATAAATGTTGGATCCAAGTGAGCAAGAGGATGAGAAAAGCTTACTTTCCGGATTGTTTGGTGAGTTTTTTGTGTTGGCATAGAGTCTGAACCGAACGAAAGGGTAATTACCTCTACGTCCTCAGCCTGACTAGCTTCTGCCTCCTCCTGAGGAAGATCATTGTTAACAAGATGCAGAAAAAGAGAGCCAAGTGAGTCAAGTTCTACCTCAACTTTTGGGTCATCAGTATCATCATCAAGTTCCATATTAATTTGGTCAGCCGTTTTCTGCTTTGTCGTCCGTTTTACGGCTTTGGTCTTCGGGCGGGTTGGTTTGACCACTTTATCTCCAGTTGGCTTTGCCGCTTTCTCTATGGATTTCCGTTTCCAGAAATGGTCATCACCCTATATATTAAGGAAGAAGGGTTACAACTTGTATAAGTCAAAGCTATTAGAGATGAAGAGGGAGTGTAATGCTTACAACAGGCGGTTTGTTCTTGGTGTAGAAGGGACTCAGACCGGTTTGACTACAGACCAGTTCCGTTCATTCAGAATTTTCTTTACACCTTCAGTAACTTCTTCCTCAGATAATTGGATGTTGCAGTGGCGTTGAGGATCGTCAACTTCACCGGTATATTCGCACATTAAACTGGGACGCCGGCTTAGCGGCAAGATACTCCAGGATATCCAACAGCGCACAAAATCCACGCCTGTTAAACCGTTTGCCATAAATGCCCGGATCTTGGCGATTTGAGGAGCGTATTTTGCCCTTTCTAAAGAGCTCAGGCATTGTGGCATTGGGTGAGTATTGGATAATCTATGATCACGGAAGCCGGGGAGGGGATTTTCATCCTCAGGCGAAGTGTCTCTGCAATAGAACCATGTTTGGTTCCATTCCTTTGGGTGGCTATGGTGTTTGGCATGAGGAAATTCCACTTCTTTCCGCTTTTGAATTGAGACACCACCAAGCTCTATGTTCGGGCCATTCACAAACTCTATGCGCCGGTTTAAGTGAAAGAAATCCCGGAACAATTCTGCAGTTGGTTCTTCTTGTAAATAGGCTTCACAGAAGACATGGAAATTACATAAGTTGGAGACTGAGTTGGGACCAATATCTTGTGGATGCAGTTGGAAGCTGGCAAGTACATCTCGATAAAATTTTGACCCTGGCGGTTTGAAACCACGGCCTATATGGTCAACAAAGATTACCACCTCGCCTTGTCTTGGGGTTGGAGGATTCTCTGTTCCTGGAACTCGCCATTTGATCTCAGTTTTCTTAGGCAGAGAGCCGATGCTAACCATCTCATTCAATTGATCCTCAGTAACTCGGGAACGAGCCCAGTTGCAGGCAGTGAATTGTTTGGCCATTGCAAAGCGAACAAACTGAAAACGAAAGGCCGGTTTATAAATTACGCATGATTATACACAAGAGACAAGGGAGTAAGAAACATGCTGATATGATAACTGGTACAACCCGGAGACTAGTATAATGAGAGAGAAAGGTAATGCTAGCGTAGGATTGATCAAACACTGTTAAACCGGAGCATAATTTTGAAGGTAACTTGCTCTTCCGGTTTATCAGAGGGCTAATGGCATAGACTATTTATACAATGATAAACTGCTTATATTGGTGCGAGGAGAAACGGATCTCACAGGAACATAGAAACAGATCTCACAGTGATGTATAAAACTTTCGGATCTAAATATAAGACATAAAAGCAAAAATAATTGGATCTTGAAGGGGTGCAGAACTGAAGCAATTTTTGACAGATTAGATCAGTTCTTTGCGCATAAGGATTTATGATAATCATGGTAGGTAAGCTATGGCAAGAGATGCATCAAGCATGAAGTGTTCATTTGTTAAAGGAAGAACAGGTAAGAATAGCACTGATGAACTTCGGAAGAACTGCAAAGAATGTCGAAACCCTAGAACAGATCTATGGTGAAAAAAGCAGAGAACTTACCGGAGCTGGTGAGGAAGCGGAAGGGCGCCGCAGTTTTCTGGTGCGTTCAGGGTGATGCAGCGGCCAAGGTCGGAGCAGAGACGACGGTCGACGGTGGCGGCGGAGTTCTAGAGGCTGAGCGGTGCGAGGAAGACGATGCGAAGAGGCACGGGGGGAAACGGTGAAAATGACCCCTCGGTCCTATTTATAAGGCGAAGTGAAAAATGGCAAGTACGGGAATCGAGGAGCCCAAAAAATGGATAAGTTAATAAAGGTGTCACCTCGATGACTGGACATATATTAAATGAAGGAAATCTCCGACATCAACGGATGGATGACGTCAGGACGATTTATTGTAATTTTGAAGTATGACGTCATGGCGGTTTACAAGATCAAAAATGAAGATAAGAGAGAAGATTTTTTCTAAAGTGTGGAAGATTGACATGAACAAGTTCAAACCAATCTGGGGCCTAATGCTGGGGATATTACTACTGGAGGTAAACCGGCCTTATGTAGCCGGGTTGACTCTTTGAAGATTAGAAGCCCATGAAGATGTAAAGATGATGGCGCTTTATGGAGGGCCCAAAGGCGGGTTACAGTCTGTAAATGTAAACTAGCCTAGTCATGTAACTTGTATAGTAAGATATAAAGAGAGAGGCCGAACCGGATACGTTTATAAACCGGCTTCGAGACTCGGTAGCCCGGCGAGCGTCAACCTATGTATATAAAGGGACGACCCGGCCGCGGTTTAGGGACAGACAACAACAACTCGAGATCCAGACAAAGTGGATTCGCTCCCTGGCCTTCGAAACCCTAGCAATACCAATCACAACTAGATGTAGGCTTTTACCTTCATCGAAGGGGCCGAACTAGTATAAACTCCCGTGTCCCCTTGTCCGGTTTAACCCCTTTAAGCTAACACGTTGCGATGGCTCCACGACTAAGTCCTTTCGCGAGGACATCTGCCGTGACAAACCCACGACAGGTGGAATAGAATATGATGGTGGAGGTTGTGTGGAGAAGATAAAAAAGGAGAAAGTCTCACATCGACGAGGCTAATCAATGGTTATGGAGATGCTCATCAATTAATGTCAATGCAAGTTAGTAGGGATTGCCATGCAACGGATGCACTAGAGCTATAAGTGTATGAAAGCTCAAAAAGAAAACTAAGTGGGTGTGCATCCAACTTGCTTGCTCACAAAGACCTTGGGCAATTTGAGGAAGCCCATCATTGGAATATACAAGCCAAGTTCTATAATGAAAAATTCCCACTAGTAATATATGAAAGTGACAAAATAGGAGACTCTCTATCATGAAGAACATGGTGCTACTTTGAAGCACAAGTTTGGAAAAGGATAGTAACATAGTCTCTTCTCTCCTTTTTTCTCTTTCTTTCTTTCTTTCTTTCTTTTCTTTTCTCGGGCTCTTTGGCCTCTCTTTTTTGAGATCTTTGGGATCTTTTTATTTATTTAAGTCCGGAGTCTAATCCCGAGTCATGGGGGAATCATAGTCTCCATTACCCTTTCCTCACATGATACAATGCCCTAATAATTATGATCATCACACTTTTATTTACTTACAACTCAAGAATTACAACTCGATACTTAGAACAAAAAATATGACTCTATATGAATGCCTCATGCATTGATCTAGCGTGACATGTATACAAAATAAGAACAGTGGCCAAGCCACAAACACTATGTCAACTATATGATCATGCAAAGCAATATGACAATGATGGTATGTGTCATAATAACCGAATGGTGGAAGTTGCATGGCATAATACATCTTGGAATGGCTATGGAAATGCCATAATAGGTAGGTATGGTGGCTATTTTGAGGAAGATATAAGGTGGCTTATGTGTGAAAGAGCGCATCATATCACGGGATTTGGATGCACTAGCGAAGTTTGCACCAACTATCAAGGTGAGAAAGGGCAATGCACGGTACCAAAGAGGCTAGAAATGGTGGAAGGGTGAGAGTGCGTATAATCCATGGACTCAACATTAGTCATAAAGAACTCACATACTTATTGCAAAAGTTTAAGTTTATTAGCCCTCAAAGCAAAGTATTACTACGCATGCTCCTAGGGGGATAGATTGGTAGGAAAAGACCATCGCTCGTCCTCGACCACCAATCATAAGGAAGACAATCAAAAGTAAATCATGCTCCAGCTTCGCCGCATAACGAGAGACCATACGTGCATGCTTCGGGAATCACAAACCTTAACAAAATATTCTTACTAAACCACAATTACTCACTAGCATGACTCTAATATCACCATTTTTATATCTCAAAACAAATGGAAGGAATCAAACTTCCCATATATTCAATGATCTTTATGCAAGTTTTTATTATATCCCTCTTGAATACCCATCATATTAGGACTAAATTCATAACCCAAGCAAATTGCCATACTACTTATAAGACTATCAAAATAATATAAGTGAAGCATGAGATTTCATTAATTTCTTCAAAATAAAACCACCGCCGTGCTCTAAAAAGATATAAGTGAAGCACTAGAGCAACTACCTACATCAAAAGATATAAGTGAAGCACATAGAGTATTCTAATAAATTCACAATTAATGTGTGTCCCTATCAAAAGGTGTGTAAAACAAAGATGACTATGGAAAACTAAAAAGCAAAGACTCATATAATACAAGACGCTCCAAGCAAAACACATATCATGTGGTGAATAAAAATATAGCCTCAAGTAATTTACCGATGGATCATAGACAAAACAAGGGATGCCATCCGGGGCATCCCCAAGCTCAGATGCTTGGTTATCCTTGAATATTACCTTGGGGTGCCTTGGGCATCCCCAAGCTTAGGCTTTTGCCACTCCTTATTCCATAGTCCATCGAAACTTACCCAAAACTTGAAAACTTCACAACACAAAACTCAACAGAAAACTCGTGAGATCCATTAGTGAAACAAAGCAAATAACCACTTTTAGGCACTGTTGTAAACTCATTCCAATTTTATATTTGCATTATATCTCCTATATTCTAAATTCACCATGGTTCATACCCCCCGATACTACCCATAGATTCACCAAAAGAAGCAAACAACACAATGAAAACAGAATCTGTCAAAAACAGAATAGTCTGCAGTAATACGGACCTTAGCCAAACTTATGTAACTAAAAAAAAATCTGAAAAAATTAGGATCACGTAGAAAATTTGTATATCAATCTTGTGTAAAAAACTTAGAATTTTATCACGCTCCAGTGAATTTGAACAATTCTTCTACTGGACGCAAAAGTTTATATATTTTTAGCAAAATCAAATTAACTATCACCCAAATCATCCCAAAGGTCTTACTTGGCACAAACACTAATTAAAACTCTAAAATACAGTCATAGCAGAAGTATAATTGCATATTTAATAAAAAGTAGAAGCAATAACAAAAAAGCATAAAATAAAAATTGGGTTGTTATTTTACGCTCCTAGCTAGGCATATTGCATAGATCTAGGTATTTTCATCATTGGCATTCAATCCATAAGTGGCCCTCATAATAGATTCATATGGCAACTTTATTTTCTTTCTTGGAAAGTGTTCCATGACCTTCCTTAACGGAAATTGAAATCTAATGTTTCCTTCTTTCATATCGATAATTGCACCAACCGTTTTAAGGAAAGGTCTACCAAGAATAATGGGGCATGTAGGATAGTGATACATCTCCAACGTATCTATAATTTTTGATTGTTCCATGCTATTATATATTCTGTTTTGTATGTTTAATGGGCTTATTTATACACTTTTATATTATTTTTGGGACTGACCTATTAACCGGAGGCCCAGCCCAAATTGCTGTTTTTTTGCCTATTTCAGTGTTTCGCAGAAAAAGAATATCAAACGGAGTTCAAACGGAATGAAACCTTTGGGAGCGTGATTTTTGGAACAAACGTGATCCAGAGGACTTGGAGTGGATGTCAAGCAATCAACGAGGAGGCCACGAGGCAGGGGGCGCGCCTACCACCCTGGGCGTGCCCTCCACCCTTGTGGGCCCCTCGTGGCTCCACTGACCTACTTCTTCCTCCTATATATACCTACGTACCATCAAAACATCGAAGAGCACCATGAAAACCTAATTCCACCGCCACAACCTTCTGTACTCGTGAGATCCCATCTTGGAGCCTTTTCCGGCGCTCCGCCGGAGGGGGCATTGATCACGGAGGGCTTCTACATCAACACCATAGCCTCTCCAATGATGTGTGAGTAGTTTACCTCAGACCTTCGGGTCCATAGTTATTAGGTAGATGGCTTCTTCTCTCTCTTTGGATCTCAATACAAAGTTCTCCTCGATCTTCTTGGAGATCTATTCGATGTAACTCCTTTTGCGGTGTGTTTGTCGAGATCCGATGAATTGTGGGTTTATGATCAAGATTATCTATGAACAATATTTGAATCTTCTCTGAATTCTTTTATGTATGATTGGTTATCTTTGCAAGTCTCTTGGAATTATCAGTTTGGTTTGGCCTACTAGATTGATCTTTCTTGCAATGGGAGAAGTGCTTAGCTTTGGGTTCAATCTTGCGGTGCTCGATCCCACTGACAGTAGGGGAAACGACACATATTGTATTGTTTCCATAAAGGATAAAACGATGGGGTTTATATCATATTGCATGAGTTTATCCCTCTACATCATGTCATCTTGCTTAAAGCGTTACTCCGTTCTTATGAACTTAATACTCTAGATGCATGCTGGATAGCGGTCGATGTGTGGAGTAATAGTAGTAGATGCAGGCAGGAGTCGGTCTACTTGTCACGGACGTCATGCCTATATACATGATCATACCTAGATATTCTGATAACTATGCTCAATTCTATCAATTTCTTGACAGTAATTTGTTGACCCACAGTAATACTTATGCTATCTTGAGAGAAGCCACTAGTGAAACCTATGGCCCCCGGGTCTATTTTCCATCATACAAGTTTCCAATCTATTTTATTTTTTAATCTTTACTTTCAATTTATATCATAAAAATACCAATTTTTTTATCTAATTATTATTATCTCTATCAGATCTCACTCTTGCAAGTGGCCGTGAAGGGATTGACAACCCCTTTATCGCGTTGGTTGCGAGGTTCTTATTTGTTTGTGTAGGTACGAGGTGACTCGTGCGTGGTCTCCTACTCGATTGATACCTTGGTTCTCAAAAACTGAGGGAAATACTTACGCTCCTTTGCTACATCACCCTTTCCTCTTCAAGGGAAAACCAACGCATGCTCAAGAGGTAGCAAGAAGGATTTCTGGCGTCATTGCTAGGGAGATCTACGCCAAGTTAAGACATACCAAGTACCCATCACAACTCTTACCCTTCGCATTACATTATTTTCCATTTGCCTCTCATTTTCCTCTCCACCACTTCACCCTTGCCGTTTTATTCACCCTCTTTTCCTTTCGCCCTCTCTTTCCGTTTGCCTTATCTTCGCTTGTTTGCTTGTGTGTTGGATTGCTTGCTTGTCGCAATGGCTCAAGATAATACTAAATTGTGTGACTTTTCCAATACCAACAATAATGATTTTATTAGCACTCTGATTGCTCCTCTTACCGATGCTGAATCTTGTGAAATTAATACTGCTTTGCTGAATCTTGTCATGAAAGATCCGTTTTCTAGCCTTCCTAGTGAAGATGCTGCTACCCATCTAAAAAACTTTGTTGATTTGTGTGATATGCAAAAGAAGAAAGATGTGGATAATGATATTGTTAAACTTAAGCTATTTCCGTTTTCGCTTAGAGATCATGCTAAAGCTTGGTTTTCGTCTTTGCCTAAAAATAGTATTGATTCATGGAATAAGTGCAAACATGCTTTTATCTCTAAGTATTTTCCTCCCACTAAGATCATCTCTCTTAGAAACGATATTATGAATTTTAAGCAACTTGATCATGAGCATGTTGCACAATTGTGGGAGAGGATGAAATTAATGATACGTAATTGCCCTACACATGGTTTGAATTTATGGATGATTATACAAAAATTTTATGATGGATTGAATTTTGCTTCTAGAAATCTTTTAGCTTCAGCCACGGGAGGCACTTTTATGGAAATCACTTTAGGAGGAGCTATCAAACTCCTAGATAATATTATGGTTAATTATTCTCAATGGCACACTGAAAGATCTACTAGTAAAAAGGTGCATGCAATTGAAGAGATTAATATTTTGAGTGGAAAGATGGATGAACTTATGAAATTGTTTGCTAATAAGAGTACTCCTACTGATCCCAATGATATGCCTTTGTCTAATTTAATTAAGAATAATAATGCATCTATGGATGTGAATTTTGTTGGTAGGAACAATTTTGGTAACAACGCGTATAGAGGTAATTTCAATTCTAGGCCGTTTCCTAATAATTCATCTAATAATTATGGTAATTCCTACAACAATTCTTATGGAAATTATAAGAAGATGCCCTCTGATTTTGAATCTAGTATTAAAGAATTTATTAGTTCGCAAAAGAGTTTCAATGCTTTGATTGAAGAAAAATTGCTTAAGATTGATGAGTTGGCTAGGAACGTGGATAGAATTTCTCTTGATGTTGATTCTTTGAAACTTAGATCTATTCCACCTAAGCATGATATCAATGAGTCTCTCAAAGCCATGATATTTTCCATTGATGAGTGCAAAGAAAGAACCGCTAGGATGCGTGCAAAAAGGGCTTGCTTTGTGAAAGCGTGTTCTTATGGTTCTCATGATAATAAGGATGAAGATCTCAAAGTGATTGATGTGTCCCCTATTAAATCCTTGTTTTGCAATACGAATCTTGATAATTATGGGACTGGAGATGAGTCAACTTTAGTTAGAAGGCGTCCCAAAAATTCAGAGTTTTTAGATCTTGATGCAAAAATTATTAAAAGTGGGATTGAAGAGGTTAAAACTTTGGGATAATTGCATTTTTACCCCTAGTTGGTTCCTACCCACGGGTTTTGCCCTTACTTTTCGAGCTTGCTCAGTTTTGCCCTTACTTTTTCCGTCGAGATCTCTCGAATGCCCTTTGACCGTTTGACCAAAACTTTGAAAATTCATAACTAATTCATATGAACTCAGAAAAATGCAAATAAGGTATCAAAATGTTCAGATAAACATTACCTTTATGGGCATATCATTTGCATTCAGCACAGAAGCATCGTTTAAACTACCCGAGGTAATTAATGTTATTAACATTATTAAAAATAAATAGGTATAAACAATATATTTTTCATGAATAAAAAATATATGCAAATGTAGGTGATGTTTTCTGATCATCCTAATACCTTATTTGCATTTTCCCGAGTTCGTATCAACTTGTTATGAAGTTTCGAAATAATGGTCAAAGTCATTAGAACATTCATAACAAGTTAATACAAACTCAGAAAAATGCAAATAAGTTATTAGGATGTTCAGAAAACATCACCTACATTTGCATGTTTTTTTTATTCATGAAAAAATATTGTTTATACCTATTTACTTTTAATAATGTTAATAACATTAATTACCTCGGGTAGTTTAAATGATGATTTTGTCCTGAATGCAAATGATATGCCCATAAAGGTAATGTTTATCTGAACATTTTGATATCTTATTTGCATTTTTCTGAGTTCATATGAATTAGTTATGAATTTTCAAAGTTTTGGTCAAACGGTCAAAGGGCATTCGAGGGACCTTGATGGAAAAAGTAAGGGCAAAACTGAGCAAGCTCAAAAAGTAAGGGCAAAACCCGTGGGTAGGAACCAACTAGGGGTAAAAATGCAATTGTCCCTAAAACTTTAGATAGCAACGAACCCACTATCTTGGATTTCAAGGAATTTAATTATGATAATTGCTCTTTGATAGATTGTATTTCCTTGTTGCAATCCGTGCTAAATTCTCCTCATGCTTATAGTCAAAATAAAGCTTTTACTAAACATATCGTTGATTGTTTAATGCAATCCTACGAAGAAAAACTTGAGTTGGAAGTTTCTATCCCTAGAAAACTTTATGATCAGTGGGAACCTACAATTAAAATAAAAATTAAAGATCATGAGTGCTATGCTTTGTGTGATTTGGGTGCTAGTGTTTCCACGATCCCAAAAACTTTGTGTGATTGGCTAGGTTTCCGTGAATTTGATGATTGTTCTTTAAACTTGCACCTTGCGGATTCCACTATTAAGAAACCTATGGGAAGAATTAATGATGTTCTTATTGTTGCAAATAGGAATTATGTGCCTATAGATTTCATTGTTCTTGATATAGATTGCAATCCTTCTTGTCCTATTATTCTTGGTAGACCTTTCCTTTGAACGATTGGTGCAATCATTGATATGAAGGAAGGGAACATTAGATTCCAATTTCCATTAAGGAAAGGCATGGAACACTTCCCTAGAAAGAAAATTAAATTACCATATGAATCTATTATGAGAGCCACTTATGGATTGCCTACCAAAGATGGCAATTCCTAGATCTATCCTCGCTTTTATGCCTAGCTAGGGGCGTTAAACGATAGCGCTTGTTGGGAGGCTGTAACACTCCAAAATTTTTGATTTGGTTTTACCAAATTCTTTATTTGATTTGAAGGGGGTTATTTAAATTTTTTCTAAAGGACTCTCCTTTTCAAAAAAAAATCTCTCTTATGACAAGTATTTTTTGTTGGGGTTCATCCAAAATCTTGATCTTTGGGCTTAAGGATTTTTCATCTTGTGTTAGCTCAACCCAAATAACATTGGAAGGTTTTTGCAATACTTTTCATTAAAAAGAATTCCATTAAAACTTTTGGATTTATTCTTCCCCTTTCAAAAAGTACCCTCTTGCCATGGCCTTTGAAGAAAATCTTCTTCCAAAACTATCTCCCCACTTTGAGTCAAGCCAAGCATCCTATTCCAGCAAGTCTCAACCTCTTTTAAATTTTATTTCTATTTATTTTGCCCTCAAAATAATTTTCTTTCATTTATTTGGACTTTGGTGGTTTACAAAGGAACTGCCATTTTCCCTTTGAGTTTTGACTCCAATTAAACTCCTCTGACTAGTCCTTAGCACCCCCAACCAAGATCCATCAAGATCCACTGGCCCATAGTTCAAAATTTTCAAAATTTGCCCACTGCAAGTTTGGACCAGATTTGCCATTTTTGGTAAAATTCATTTGTTTTCTTTTCCTAAAAATCTGAGATAATTCAGGCAGCCCCTAGATGCATCAAGAGACCACCTCACCAAAGATCAGCGCCAGAAATTTTGTCCACATGCCAAGATCATTTCATCGAACAGTTGGCATGCACTGTTGCTGTTCAAATTCAAAAAATTTAGAGTTTCAGTGTTGGGTTCAGTCGACAGCGTTGTTTTCTTCAGAGCACGACGTCGATCTCGCCAGTAACTGCAGTGGCACCTTGCTCCCTATTCCCCCTCCTTATCCAGAGCGCCGCACGATCGTTTGGACGGGCACAAGCGTCGGTGGCGACGTGTCCCGCCAACGCCGACATCTTCCGCGGTGGCAGAACCACCCGTGGCGGCCAATAGGGGCCAACACTGCAGAACAACGCCGTCCGGCACCGCCCAAACCACCAGAGGCCTCCGCGTGGCCATCCCCTTCTCTGTGCATGCTGCAGCACCGTCACCGTGGCCTGAGAGGCGCAGAGCGTGCTCTCTACCGCCGCCGTGCCCGTGAAGCCATTCCGTCAAGAACTTGGAGTATCGCCCAAGTTTTGCCAAGTTTAGCCTCTGGATGAAACCAGTAGACCAACACGTTGATGCCCAGTCACCTAAACCGCCTGTTCGGCCACTGCCTCGCCATAATCGCCGCCGGAGTTATCTCGTTCATGGCAACCGCCTCGGATCGGCTATAAAAGGAGGCCTCGAGCTCGCCTTCGACCCAGCACCACTCCTACACCTCACCAGAGCCACGCCTAGCTACTAGGAAGACCTCGAGGAGGCCTTCTTCCCCGACTCTGGCCGCCCTGATCCGCTTCGGGCTCCGGCATGATTCCCTCTGGTGAGACCACCCTGCCTCCCAAACCTTGCCAGAAGCCTCCTAGTGCACCCACTCATCTGAACCTAGGCTCAATTTGACATCTGCAGCCCTCCCCCACGAGATCCACCACCGCCCGAACCACCGTCCGCCGGAGCAGAGGCCGCCGTCGACGTGGTACTCATCGACGACCAACTCCACCACCCTTAGGTGCAGAAGAGCCCTGGGAACCCGTAGGTACCCTCCTTTCCCTCTACCTCGCCCTGGATTGACGCCGGCGACCACCGCGGTCCTCGGGCGCCGGCATACTCTGTTTTCCTTTTCAAATATTTAAACCTGACGAGTGGGACCCCCTCGTCAGCCTCTCTTATTCTAATCGAAACGTTTTCTAAAAACGCCTTCGGGCAAAGTACGCTTTCCCTATTGGGTTAGCGTATTTCTAATTTAAACGTTTTCTATTTTTATAATCTAACCCCTGGAAACTTTTTGTTTCATTACAGATGAGTCCCTGGGCTAAAACCTTTATAACTTTTTAACAGAAGATGATTTTGAATTGATTCTTTTTCTGTCATCTTTATTTTTCTGTCATCTTTATTTTTTTGTCTAGTTTTTTATCATATTTATTTGAATTTTTTTTGGAGCAACTTTTATACACACACGGTATTTACGTTAGTATGCGATTTCTCTATACCGTAGATACCGGAAGAGGTGACGGAACCGCGAACTTCGCCGAGCTAGACTCCGACTACTCCGAACTAGGCAAGCATGTTTGAACCTTTGATATGATGATTGTTTTGCATGTTTGCTTGAGTAGTTTTCTTATAGCATGTTTATATAAGCATATTGTGAATGTTATATTGCATGCAAGGCAAGCTACAGGTGAGCTTCGGAGTTTGAAGTTTTCATATGGTGGTGAGATAACCTGATCATGTGGTGGCATGATAGGTTGTAAGCTGGTATTGTTGAAGCATGCCAGTCTTTTGTCAACCGCGTAACTCCAGTGTTAACGTGGATCAAGTCTTGTTCCTATTCGTCCCCGTCCGTACTACCACATGTTTTCTGTAAAGAATGCGGTTTAGTAAGTTGCAAACCTCTCTCCTTGTACACACCAAATAGAGGGGCCGTGATGAGGGTTCCATGGCCCTGGATTAAAGCCCGCCATCCGGTCAGGGGGCATGGGTGTTTCCGGTTGGGACCGAGAGGGGGGCACCCCTTAGAGCGCGCAAATATAAATTTGATCCCATGCTATTCGAGGTTGTAGCCTCCCCGTCTCAAAGTTTTTCTTGAACGTTGCTTAGGGTGACCCCTAGTAGCATAATGTGGAATGGGTGTGTATTGGTCAGATGTGTTTCTTCTAAAATAGTGTAAACGGAACTAGTCCTTTGTGACTACTGAAATCCGTTGGCTGTGGTTAAAGAGTACAAACTCTGCAGAGTCAAACCGTTCTAGTATCCATGTCCACGACCAGGGACTTGGACATCATCTCAGTGTCAGTGTCAGTCTCAGCGTCGATCTCAGTGTCAACCCAGTGACAGTCTCCGGAGAATAAGCATGAAACTGAGAGTGGTAGACTCGGCTGAATGTTATTCCCGTGAATGGACTAACTAGTTTATTATTATGGGCTGAGTATTTCCTTGTGATGATTTAAATTTGGGAAGTACTTGAATTCGAATGATAAACTATAAGCCCTTTATGTGATGTCGCTCAGACGTCCGACTATGGCATTCTTGTTATTTACTTTCGATATAAGCCCTTTATGTGATGTCGCTCAGACATCCGACTATGGCATTCTTGTTATTTACTTTTGATATAAGCCCTTTATGTAATGTCGCTCAGACGTCTGACTATGGCATTCTTGTTATTTACTTTCGATATAAGCCCTTTATGTGATGTCGCCCAGACGTTCGACTGTGGCATTCTTGTTATTTACTTTCGATATAAGCCCTTTATGTGATGTCGCTCAGACGTCCGACTGTGGCATGCTTGTTGTTTACTTTCGATATAAGCCCTTTATGTGATGTCGCTCAGACATCCGACTGTGGCACCCTTGTTATTTACTTTCATTATAAGCCCTTTTCAAGATGTCGCCTAGACGTCCGACTGTGGCACGCACTGTTATTTACTTTGCAATATAAGCCCTTTATGTGGTGTCGCCCTGACGCCCGACTGCGGCATGTTAATTTATTTCTACCTTTCAAGGCGTCGCTTCAGACACCCGATCGGTCTTCAGTTATTTTATTGGGATTTCGGGAGGACTACTGCCTGATTTCCTTTTATTTATCGTGCAGTGCAAATTTAATTATCCGAATGTGCATTACTAATCTGCTCATGTGCATCATGTTTGCATTTGTTATATCTTATGTCCAAACTATCTTGCGAGTACATTCAAAGTACTCACCTGGCTTGTTGATTTGGCAAGATGTTGATGAAGGCGATCTTATGGATGAAGAGTTCGATAGCGAGTCAGACGCCTAGAGGAGTCCCAGTCAGTCCCGTGCGATCCTGGAGTTGATCACTTGTATTATATACGCTTCCGCTACGCAAATAAAATCATCGAGCCTCACTCCGACGCTTGATGAGCTGTAGGCTTTAGGAGTCATGTCACCCACTTCACTGTGACATATCCACCGCCACTTTTATTACGAGTCAGGAGTTATGCCACCATACCTTTGTGTCATATCCACCTTTATGTGTAATATCGGCGTACCTGTAATAAATTGTTGAGCAACCTTAGCTCAACCTTGTATAATATTTAGTACTTCTGGATTTCTGTATCAAGGATTTGTCTACCGGTAAGAAGGATCCTTCTATACTGGTCAATACAAGGGTCGGCTTTTCAATAAATGTTTTATTGGAGAACTGGTCATGACAAAGTTGGTATTAGAGCCAGGCTGACTGTAGGAAGCCACTAGGTGTGATCGCTAATCAGTTATTAGCGTATTAAGTGCTATTTTAACATTTTGCAAATGTAGCAATTTTCTAGTAGTCGTCATAAATTTATGATCTGACTATTCGGTATTTTTGCCTACCTTTGTAGATGGCTGGCAACGACTGCGAGTCATAGGTGTTCGCCAATATACCCGAGGGGTTTATCAAGGTTCTCGTCTCCATCACCAAGGTCGCAATCGGGCCATCGGCTCGCCCGGAGTTCACACTCTACCAGCACAAGCTCAGCGACAGCGTATCTATGCACCAGGCCTCGGTGCAATTCAAGGGAGGACGTTCGGAGTCACACCGCTTCCGATTCATGGGAAGGGCCATGCCTACGGAGAGGCATGCCATGCAGATGGCCGCCCGTGAGGTGATAGCTCGTCTCCGGGATGCGCTCCCTTCAATGAAGACTTGTCGCTACCGCTACCTCCCATGCCACGTGCCATACACTTGTCACTATGCATTCGCTTGCGCTAGGGGGGAGAGAGATGAGGCTATTGAAATGTTGGTTGAGTATCTCAAGGCTCTTGAGGCAGCTTTCGATAACCTCGTGGACGACCTTGTGGCTGCTCGTATGGACTTCGTTCAGGGCTGTTCCGCCAAAAGGAGGGAGCTTCTCCATACACCACCACCACTGACTTACGTCTCGTCCTCAGCATCCTATGCACCTGCCATCTTAGCCACCGCTCGCCGCCTGCCTACCACTGAGGAGTTTGACCAGGTCATTGCTCCTACTCCAGTCGGAGCTGCACCACCTACCGCGCCGCACCAGTTCCACAAACCAGTGCTTCGCGCCTGGAGCCTATTAGTGAGGAGGAGGTGGAGTCTCCAGCACCACTGGGTCTCACCCTCGGCAGGCAGAGGGAAGTTCTCACCATTTCCGACTGAATGCGCCTAGGAGCCATGCAATGTACCAACTTGTATGATATGTTTATATGTATATAGGTTTGGTGAGAAGTAGTTTGTGTGCGCATCATGTAGGAACTCGGAGAAGTGCACTAGCCTAAATAACATGTTAGGAATGTGTACGCACATCCTGAGTGATGTATTGTATAATTACGGCTTGTGTGTAAGATATGTACTGAGCGGTCCTTCTCCATGCGCAATCAAGTATTTTCTTGAAAAATGTGGAGTTCTTAAAATTTCTGCCTTTTCATAATTATTTATTTTTGCCACTCAGTTTTTCTCATGAGTTTTGCAAAAATACCCCAGAGTGGAATATGCCTCGTCCCTGGACTCGTTCCATGCCAAGTCTGCCAGAAGAAAATTATGGTACCCAGACAAGTAACAATTTCACACAGGGGCAGTCAAGTCAGCAAGGCAGTGAAACAACATTTTCTCAAGTATGCCGCCTTTATGAGCAAGGCCAGCAGGAGCATCAAGAAATGATGAACCATGTTATGAATATGGGAAATCACCGTGAACCATATCAGCAGCATTCCAAATTATCTGAGCTACAAAAGACACGTCTCCCAATGTTCTCTCACACTGATAGACCTCTTGAGGCCGATGATTGGCTTCGAGACATTGAAAGGAAGTTAATTATTGCACAATGTTCAGACCGTGAGAAGGTACTTTATGCGCCTCACTACCTCACTGGAGCATCTGCATCATGGTGGGAAAATTTCCTACACATGCACCCAAATGAAAATAATATCACCTGGGAAGAATTTAAAGCAGGTTTTCATGGGGCACACATTCCCAGAAGTATTATGAAGATCAAGAAAAGGGAGTTTGATGACCTCAAGCAGAGAAGCATGACAGTGACTGAGGGAGTCCTGGGTTAGGGGGTCTCCGGACAACCGGACTATCTCCATTGGCCGGACTGTTAGACTATGAAGATACAAGATTGAAGACTTCGTCTCATGTCCGGATGGGACTCTACTTAGCATGGAAGGCAAGCTACGCAATACGGATATGGATATCTCCTCCTTTGTAACCGACCTTGTGTAACCCTAACCCTCTCCAGTGTCTATATAAACCGAATGGTTTTAGTCCGTAGGACAACAATCACAACATACAATCATATCATAGGCTAGCTTCTAGGGTTTAGCCTCTCTGATCTCGTGGTAGATCTACTCTTGTACTACCCATATCATCAATATCAATCAAGCAGGACATAGGGTTTTACCTCCATCAAGAGGGCCCGAACCTGGGTAAAACATCGTGTCCCCTACCTCCTGTCACCATCCGGCCTAGATGCACAGTTCGGGACCCCCTACCCGAGATCCGCCGGTTTTGACACCGACATTGGTGCTTTCATTGAGAGTTCCTCTATGTCGTCGCCGTTAGGCTTGATGGCTCCTACTATCATCGATAGTGATGCGGTCCAGGGTGAGACTTTTCTCCCCGGACAGATCTTCGTATTCGGCGGCTTTGCACTGCGGGCTAATTCGCTTGGCCATCTGGAGCAGATTGAAAGCTACGCCCCTGGCAGTTAGGTCAGATTTGGAAGTTTGAACTACACAGCCGACATCCGCGGAGACTTGATCTTCGACGGATTCGGGCCACAGCCGGGCGCGCTGCACTATCACGATAGGTATGACCTAGCTCTGCCGCCGAACAGTACCCCAGAGGCCGCGCCCGAATCAGCTTTGACCCTTAGCTCGAAGCCAACTGCGCCAATCGAGGACGGGTGGTTAGAAACCGCCTCAGGGGCTGCAGTCTCAATGGCGATCGAGCCGAACACTAGCCTAATCCTCTGCACAGCCCGTGACTCCAAGGTGCCGGACTCTTTTTCTGACTGCGAACCGCCCGCACCCCTGCCAATCGAATCCGATTGGGCGCCGATCATGGAATTCACCTCCACGGATATCTTTCAGCACTCGCCCTTCGGCGATATTCTGAATTCACTAAGGTCTCTGTCTTTGTCAGGAGAGCCCTGGCCGGATTATGGCCAACATGATTGGGATGCAGACGACAAAGAAATTCGATGCCCACCCACCACCCACTTAATAGCCACTGTCGATGACTCAACCGACATGCTCGACTTCGACTCCGAAGACATCGACGGTATGGACGACGATGTGGGAGGCGAAGAGGAACCACCGCCCACAGGGCGCTGGACGTCCACCTCATCATATGATGTATACATGGTTGACACACCAAAAGAAGACGACGACGAGGAACGGAAGGACGCAACGAAGGCTTGTCCCCTCAAGAAGCAGTCAAAGCGGCGGCGCAAGCGCCGCCCCAAATCCCGCCTTGGCAGAAATAACGATCATACAGACCCAGTGTTGGAGCAGGGCGAACCACCACCGGATCACGGCAATACGGAGAATCAAACCGAACAAACCAATTCTGTGAAAGATAATAGTCCGGACGACATAACGCCGGACAGGCACCCGGAGCAGCAGAATGCCCGTCAAAGGCTTGTTGCCACCGCGAGGAGTTTGAAAAAGCAGAAGCAAAGGCTCAAGGCTGCGCAGGACACATTCCAAATCAGATGGAGTAAAGTACTCAACACAGCAGCGAAGTACGGCGGCAATCGCCCCACCAAGAGCTACCCAAATCGGAAGTTTCTACCTGAATTCGATGAGGAGGCCTCAGACCCCCCACAACCAAAAATTAAAACAGCCATCTGGCCGGATAGACGACCTCACGGCCAACATAAAGCGGTAAGCAATGCCGCACATAAGCCAATACGCGGTCTACGCGAGGGCTCGCATCAAAAGGAGGGAGAAACTAGATCCATCTACGGACCACACAAGCGTGCTCCAGCATACGATGCAACACAACAAACATCCGAACAACGCGGTACACCCAGATATAGGGGTGCCGCACACCCCCTATGTTTCACCGATGAGGTGCTGGACCATGAATTTCCAGAGGGATTCAAACCCGTAAACATAGAGGCATACGATGGAACAACAGACCCTGGGGTCTGGATTGAGGACTATATCCTCCATATCCACATGGCTCGGGGAGATGATCTCCATGCCATTAAGTATTTACCCCTCAAACTCAAAGGGCCAGCTGGGCACTGGCTTAAGAGCCTCCCCGAAAGCTCCATTGGAAGTTGGGAAGAGCTCGAAGACGCATTTCGGGCAAATTTTCAAGGGACTTATGTCCGACCTCCGGACGCGGATGATTTGAGTCATATAACTCAACAGCCCGGAGAGTCAGCCCGAAAGCTTTGGGACAAGTTTCTTACTAAAAAGAACCAAATTGTCGACTGTCCGGACGCCAAAGCCTTGGCAGCTTTTAAGCACAGCGTCCGTGACGAATGGCTTGCCAGACACCTCGGCCAAGAAAAGCCGAGAACAATGGCAGCATTAACAAGCCTCATGACCCGCTTTTGTGCGGGTGAGGATAGCTAGCTAGCCAGATGCAACACCAGCAACCCCAGTACATCCGAAGTTAGAGATGGAAACGGGAAATTACGACACAACATCAATAACAAACACCGGAATAAAGAAGACAGCACGAAGAGCACGACAGTAAACAACAGATTCAAAAGCTCTCGGCCAGGTTAGCAAAAGCCGCCCTCTAAAGGCGCCAGAGACGAACTGTCCAGCCTAAACAAAATTCTGGACCAAATATGTCAGATCCATAGCACCCCTGGTAAACCCGCTAATCATACCCATAGAGAATGTTGGGTTTTCAAGCAGTCCGGCAAGCTCAACGCCGTACACAAGGGGGAGGATACACCAAGCGAAGACGAGGATGAGCCTCTCAAGCAAGACACTGGGGAACAAAAGAAATTTCCACCAAAAGTCAAAACAGTAAACGTGTTACACGTGATCAAGGGGAGAAACAAAACAACACTCCCAGAAAAATATGCCCAAGGGCCTATCACCGCGGAGTCCTGCCACTGGTCGTCTCAACCGACCACTTTCGACCATCGTGATTACCCAGCAAGTATCCGGCATGCAGGATGGGCTGCCCTGGTATTAGACCCAATAATTGACGGATACCACTTCACACGAGTCCTGATGGACGGTGGCAGCAGTCTCAACCTGATATACCAGGATACAATCCGCGAAATGGGGATAGACCAACGAAAATTTGCCATAGCAATACTACCTTTAAAGGAGTAACGCCAGGCCCAGGGGCTTATTGCACGGGCTCCCTGCTACTAAAAGTTATATTCGGCTTCCCCGATAACTTCCGTAGCGAACATTTAACCTTCCACATCGCTCCCTTCCAAAGTGGCTATCAATCACTACTTGGACGCGAAGCTTTTGCTTGCTTTAATGCAATACCACATTACGCTTCCCTGACGCTCAAGATGCCCGGTCCACGCGGCATCATTACAGTGAACGGAAGTATTAAGCGATCCTTGCGTGCCAAAGAGAATGCGACTGCCTTGGCAGCCGCACACTAAAAACGGCCTCGCCAACTAAAGTATTTGATAGGTCGTCAAGACCACGGACGCGGTTAGACGAGTCCGGCGCTGCTATATGTAATTTATACCAGATTGATGGCCACACCCCTATTACAAATACAAGGGGCCCAACGCGCGCAGACAAGTGGCAATTTATACTCATTTCTGGTTATACATGGTTTCTTTAAAAACTATCTCTCTGCACGACAACTTTTTCACCTAAATTCCTCTCTTTTACAGATGACCATCATGCTACACCCGTCCAGGATACAACACAACAGAGACACAGGCGCAAATGTGCAGCAGGGACCCATTCCAAGGATTCTTTTTAGATTAAGACCCTGCGTAAACCTTTTTTACTGTCTCTTGTTGATACACATCCACCGAATTCTTAGCACAATTGAGAAGGATACTGACGTCTTGGCATGTGGCCACGCCAGAATAATGCACGTACCTGGACACAAGGGGCTTCTTACAAAGGGAACTATTTAGGCCCGGTTTATACCATAAAGACCGAATACCTTAGGGAGTATTCGGCGTCGCGAGTTTGGCCTTATATGCATCAGCTCCGAATCATTGTCTTTGGTCAAATGTTGGGTTTGCCCAGCTCCTGTGTTTTGGTGCCTTACGTTCCGCTTTATCGGCTAAGGCAGCACCAAGAGAACTACTGCGATTGTGCCCTCGTTCATCCGGACGAGCACCTCAGTAGAGAAAGCCGAAAACTGACTGTCATGATATAGCGTGAGACTGGTCAACCACTCGATGACCTATCGGAATGTTAGAATTCCTCCGCCTTAACGAAGGGTCGTTTTCCGTCCAGGCATGTATGCACCCCGAGATCGAGAGAGTGCAGAGCCACCAGGGGCTATCTAGTAGCCCCACTATCAAACTCCTATGGCTAAGTGAAAGTGTTAAAGCATTATAGTTCGGTTGCCTCGTTCTCTACGCTATCACCTCCTTAATAGGACCAAGATGTTGGGTTAAGTGTGAACACGCGTTTTTCGTGAGCACCTCCGCATTATATGCATGGGGGTTGAAGTCGACGGCTGCAATCTTTCAGGTTATACACATGTATACATAAACGGCCGCACAGGAGTTATCATACTACTTTCAGGCAAAAGTATAAACATAGCCTTATAAAATTTCATAAAAGCATTGTGTTTACAATGAGAATACATATCACTCAAACATAATATTCTTCGAGCACTGGGCCTCTATCAAACGAGCACCCTCGAGAACCTCCTCGAAATAGTGCTCGACAGCCAATCGGCGTATGGCCGAACCCTGCGCTGCAACAGCGGTAGTGTCCATCTCCGCCCAGTATGCTTTAACACGGGCAAGGGCCATCCGCGAGCCTTCTATGCACGCCGACCTCTTCATCGCATCAATGCGCGGCACCGCACCGAGGAACCGCTACACCAAACTGAAATAGCTGTTCGGCTTTGGCTTTTCCGGCCATAGCTGATCCACGACTGACCTCATGGCGAGTCCGGACAACCTATTTAGTTCGGCCCATTCGGCTAGCTGATCAGTCAATGGAAGCGGACGCTTTGGAATGTTGAATTGCAACCAGAACAGCTTGTCCACTTCACGATCCGTTTGACCTTGGAAGTATTTGGCCGCATCGGCAGCACTCGCCGCCAAGTCCATATACGCATCTGCTGAACTCCACAGCCGATCCAGAGGGGCATACCGTGGATCTCCGAACTTCCTTCGTAGCATGAAGTGCTTCCCAGCCGCAATATCCCCGGCTTCCCGCAGCTCCTCCTTCTTCGCTCTCATAGCAGAGCAGGTATCTTTGTCCGCCATCGTGGTCTTCTCAAGGTCCGTTGCCTTCGCTCGGTTTTGTTTTTCAAGGAGCCAGCAACGGTCGGCAATGTCTTTTAATTCTACGGCCATCTTGGCCATCTTCTCTTAACTCTCGCAATGTGCGGCCTTCTCGGCTTTCAACTCTTCGACCGCCTTCAAAGCAGCCGCATTACTAATCCTCGCTTGTTCCTTGGCTCAGGCAAGTTCTGCCCGCAAGGTTTCCACGGTGGCAGCTCCATCTGCAGTCACAACATATTAAAGATACTGGCATCATGCTGCTCTTACTATGTGGCGTTCACCAGATAATAACACTTACCCTGTGCCTCGTCAAGCCTCTTGTTAACAAGCTCGATGTCGGCGTCTGCCGCATCCAGTTGCCGTTTTAATTTGGCAAACTCACTAGTCCGGCTAGCCACCGGAGCTTCCACCACCTGCACATAAGGGCAGTCTGGTTATTGCCTGGGACTATGATCCTCTGTTCGCCACCGTTCTCGATGACAACCAGAGTCTCAGGGGCTACTATCTACACAGGGCACACCTAACATGTGCGGTATTATCACATATTATCTCACGTACCTCAAAGCCTATCAGTAGACTTATAAAGGCTTCATGTAATCCGCTTTCGGCGGACGAAATTCTCTCCATCACCATACCCATCAGCGTACGGTGTTCTTCTGAGATGGCCGCTCGCCCCACCAGCTCCCTCAGAACGTCCGACCGCATACCAGATGGTGCCAAATTCTTTTGTTTTCTCTCTTCGGGAGCCGGACGTTGGGGACTTCGGGGGTTTATGGGATTATCTTCTGGCCTCACCGTATCCGGAGAGGCCCTCCGTGACGACACTTTGGGGTCGCCCGCTTCTTGAGCGGAGGAGTCCGGGGGAGGCGTTTCACTCTCCATCATATCTGGAAGAAGATCCCCCGAAGACGAGCTCAGCTGAGAGGGGCTAAGGCCCGAACTGCAAGATATATGCGGCGGTTATTTTCTCAGAAGAAAGATAGTATACCTTCACTATTAAATAATTTTTTGGATCACTTACGACTCGTTGGAGGGCTGATCCCCCCGCGGACTTTGTGCGGCAAAGGCACCCCCCGAGGCAGGACCCTCTATGGGAGACTTCTTCTCCTGTTTGGAGGCCTCGGCTTCCGGATCCTCGGAAGCAGTCTGTCGAGGGACTAATCCACGAGCACCTATGGGACCGATGGACTGAGTCCCTTTCGGTTCGGCGGGGGCGAGGGTCGCACAAAGAGCAGATCGAGGCGAAGCACACGAGCAGTTTACCCAGGTTCGGTCCGCACGGATGCGTAAAACCCTACTCCTGCTTTGTGGTTTGTATTGAGTTCTTGCTCGGGAGCACGGAGTGCTACAGTACACCCCAGCAGCTAACAAGACCGAGCGTGAGTCTTCTCCTTTTTCTCTCCCCTACGTTGCGCATGGGCCTTCTTTTATATGCTCAAGGGGTCACCGAAAGGTGGCAATGTAGACAAGGGTAAAAATGGAAAGGTGTTGCGGTTGGTATAGCTACCTGCTACAGTGTATCATACCTAACCCTGACGGCAGGGGACCAGGGCATTAAATGCCCGTCTGCGTCGCCTAAATAGTGCAAAAGGGACCGTCAGGGACGCCACCGCTCGCCACGATGGCAATCTTGTCAGCGCCGCTTGCCACCGCGCACCGCTGGCTGCACAGCCTCCCGCCACGTACGCCTGGAAGGGTCCCAGAGCGACACGTTGGTGGATGTGCTGGAGCGCAGGCACAGAGTGGTGGCTTGCCGTGGCAAGCGCCTTGCCGCGGTTGTTGTCTTGTCGCGTTCGGGAGCTTGTCGCTCACCGGGCCTTGCCGGGACGCGTGGCGCGTCGCGGCAAGTTCCTTGAGATGCCTTGGTTGGCCTTCCCGACAAGCTCCTCTTGCCGGGGTCTTGTCTCCTTGGCTTGGATACTTTGTCCTTGAATGGCTCCAAAGGAACCACGGAGGACCTTGGCGGTCACCCGGCAAGCCTTGCCGCGGGATGTTGTGACTGCCCGTGCACAAGTTCGGGATACTAGGGTACCCCTACTCTAGCACACTGACAGGAGCCCCCGGGCCTGGGCCAAACACGGTGCCGAGCGCTGTTGGGCCAGGCCCAAAACAGGGCACGGGCACGCGCGGCCTGGGTTACGCCGTATCTCTCCCACGACGCACTCCTGTCGCCGGATGCTGATCTGGAGGCGCTCAAGACCCTTGTCGCACCCATTGTGGACAAGATGAGCGGGATCAAGAGGATTGAGGGCGATCACGTAGACTAGGCTGCCCGTTTTCTTCTTTTGTTGTCGCTGCTGGTCATGTTATGAGAACAATCTGTTAGAGCCGCGACAAGCTACCTTGTAATATAACTATATTCTGGGTAATGATTGCAATGTTATTCCCTTTACTTGATTCCTCCCTTTGTATGTTTTTTCCCTACGCTTTTAGGGAACTTGCCGGTGCAGGCACCTTAGCCGCGAGCGCTGAGTGCGGGACGTCAGCAGCCTGCTGGCGGTGCCGCTACCGACAAGAAACCTTGTCGCAGCTCACTCAAGTTGTTGAGTGGACTCGAAACAAAGTAAGGGCGCAACTAGCTACGAGTTGGTTCCTCCGCGCACAGGTTTTCCATACAAAGTGCGGTCGTTCAAGGGAGATAACTTAAAAATTTAAAAAATCGGATTGCTCAAACTTTGGCAACTTAGCTTTTCTGTTGTTTGCTTCCCGGTAAGGTGAAACTTTCTTGAACGACACCTGGTCCATACCATTATCTCCTCCTTTGTCCCCCGGCAAACTTGTGGGCGAGGGAACCTTCCTTTCCTTGAGAAAAAAGAAAGAGGAGAAAATAAAGATATGGAGCCTTACGGCTCGTTATTGCTTACCGGGGAGTAGGTGCTGCACAAAGTGTCAGATCACATATGCAAAAAATAGAAAGCATGAAATTGACAAGATGTGCAGAGCATATGAGCTTTACTTATGCGCGAGGTCTGCGCCCGGCTTTGTACAAAGGATTACATGCAACAGCGGCAAGACTTGTACAAAAGGTGGTTGCCGGAACAGGTTCCGGCAACCGCGCCTTACGGGTAAAACTTACGAAGATGCTCAATGTTCCAGGAATTGCTCACCGGAATGCTATCTTCGGTCTCAAGGCGGACAGCGCCAGGCCTAGTGACTTGTTTCACCCGGTAAGGGCCTTCCCACTTCGGCGTCAACTTGTTGGAATTCTTGGCGGACTGAACACGCCGAAGAACAAGGTCGCCTTCCTCGAGACTTCTGGCATTAACTTTGCGGCTATGGTAGCGGCGCAAAGCTTGCTGGTAGCGAGCAACTCGTACAGCAGCCTGAAGACGGTCTTCCTCAAGGAGTAGCGCGTCATCTTGTCACAGCTGCTCTTGCTCAAGCTCATCATAAGCGAGCACTCGAGGTGACCCGTATACGAGTTCCATGGGGAGAACTGCCTCTGCTCCATAGACTAGAGCGAAAGGTGTCTGGCCAGTGGCTCGATTTGGCGTCATCCTGATCGACCAAAGAACCACCGGGAGCTCCTCGATCCAGTTTCTTCCGCACTTGTGCAGCCTGTCGAAAGTCCTGGTCTTGAGGCCATGCAACACTTCAGCATTTGTCCTCTCCGCTTGACCGTTGCTTCTCGGGTGAGCAACATAAGTGAAGGAGACCTTGGCGCCAAGATCTTGGACGTACTGCATGAAGGTGCGGCTCGTGAATTGCGTACCGTTGTCGGTGATTATCCTGTTAGGGATCCCGAAGCGGCAAACAATCGACCTGAAGAACTTGACTGCTGACTGTGCTGTCACCTTCCTCACTGCTTCCACTTCCGGCCACTTTGTGAACTTGTCGATTGCAACGTACAAGTACTCAAAGCCCCCGACTGCTCGGGGAAAGGGGCCGAGGATGTCGAGCCCCCAGACCGAAAATGGCCAGGACAAAGGGATCGTCTGGAGAGCTTGAGCTGGTTGGTGTATCTGCTTGGAATGGAACTGGCATGCTTCACACTTGGTTACTTGTGCAGTTGCATCCTGGAGGGCTGTCGGCCAAAAGAAACCTTGCCGGAATGCTTTGCCGGCAAGTGCTCTTGCGCCAATGTGGTGACCACATATGCCTCCATGTATCTCTGCCAATAGCTTTTGTCCGTCTTCCCGGTGAATACACTTCAATTTCACACCGTTGAGTCTTCTTCTGTACAGTGTGTTGTTGACAAACTGGTACATACTTGACTGCCGGGCTACTCTTTCCGCTTCTTCTTGCTCTTCGGGAAGTTCTCCTGTCTGAAGGAAACGGACAATCTGCTGTGTCCATGCTGGAGCTTGTGGCTCGACAATAAGGACTAAAGGCAAATCTGCTGCTGCGGGAACATCCGCTTCTACGGCGAGAACCTGTGGCTCTGCCAGAGCTTGACGTTCCCCGGCAAGCTTGCCGGAGCAAAACTTGTCGGGAGCTTCTGCTTCAACGGAACAAACCCTAGGGCTTGCCGGAGCAGACTGCTCCTCAGCGCTCTTGGCGTTGATCTTGGGGACCTTCTTGGCGGCGGCTTCGGGAAGCTCTGCCGGAAAATAGTCACCAGAAATCAACTTCCTCTTCTTGCTTTGTCCAGTTGATGGCGTTACAGACGGTTGAGTCAGCTTGAGCACAAAGATCCCTGGTTCCACAGGTAACTTAAGTGTGGCGCACTTTGATAGACCATCGGCAATGGCGTTCTAAGCTCTTGGAACATGCTCCATCTGTAGGCCGTCAAAGTGCTCTTCTAGCTTTCTCACTTCGTCGACGTAGGCTTCCATCAACGGACTCTGATAGCTCTTGTTCACTTGGCGGACGACAAGCTGTGAGTCACCCCTGACAATGAGCTTCTTGATCCCAAGGTCTGCCACGATCCTGAGACCGGCAAGTAAGCCTTCATACTCTGCAGTATTGTTTGTTGCTTGCTCCTTGGGAAAGTGCATCTGGACTACGTACTTGAGGTGCTCTCCGGTGGGTGCGACAAGCAGCACGCCAGCGCCGGCGCCTTGCAGCGAAAAGGCACCATCAAAGTACATCAGCCACTCTTTGCTTGCTTCCTCGATGGGGATGCTCGTTTCTGGAATTTCTTCATCTGGTGTTGGCGTCCATTCTGCTATGAATTCTGCCAATGCTCTGCTTTGGATAGTTGAAGTACTCTCAAACTTGAGGCCAAAGCTTGACAGTTCCAGTGCCCACTCAACAATCCTGCCTGTCGCTTCTGGATTCTGTAGTATCCTCTTCAGTGGAAAACGAGTAACAACTGTGATCTCATGTGCTTGGAAGTAATGGCGCAGCTTTCTCGAGGCCATGAGAAGGCCGAAAAGCAATTTCTGCATGCCAGAGTACCTTGACCTAGCCCCCTGCAGAAGGGAACTGACAAAGTAAACTGGGCGCTGTACCATTCTCTTCTGTATCTCCTCGCGCGTCTGCGCAGATCCATCCTTGTCGGGACCAGAGCTTGTCGGGGAAGCCCCCTACTTGTCGCTGGATGCGCCTGCCGTGGTTGCTGGCTCATCATCTGCCTCCCTCTCTGCTACTAACGCAGCACTAACCACTTGATTGGTTGCCGCTATATACAGCAGCAACTTCTCTTGTGGCTTAGGTGCGACAAGTGTTGGAGTGGAGGACAGGTATCTCTTCAAGTCTTGCAGCGCAGCCTCCGCTTCCGGAGTCCATTTCATTGGACCTGCCTTTTTCAATATTTTGAAAAATGGCAGGGCGCGCTCAGCAGACCTAGAGATAAACCTGCTGAGGGCAGCCACGCAACCGGCAAGTCTTTGTACATCCTTGACGCGCTTTGGTGCTTCAATCTGCTCAATGGCCTTGATCTTGTCGGGATTGGCTTCGATTCCCCACTGAGACACGAAGAACCCGAGAAGCTTGCCGGAGGGGACTCCAAACACACACTTCTCAGGGTTGAGCTTGAGGCTGATCTTGCGCAGATTTGCAAAGGTCTCGTCTAAATCTTGAATCAGAGTTGCCTTGTCCTTGCTCTTGACCACTATGTCATCCATGTAGGCTTCCACATTTCTGTGTATTTGTGGATCAAGAGCGACATGGACTACCCTTGCAAATGTTGAACCAGCATTTTTTAAACCGAAAGGCATCCGTATGAAACAGTATGTGCCACATGGAGTGATGAATGCGGTCTTCTCCTCATCCTCTTCTGCCATGAAGATCTGATGGTATCCTGAGTATGCGTCAAGAAATGAAAGCAAGTCACATCCGGCCGTGGAGTCAACAATCTGGTGAATGCACGGCAAAGGAAATGGGTCTTTGGGACAAGCTTTGTTAACATCGGTAAAGTCGATACAAAGTCTCCATTTCCCGTTCGCCTTGCGCACGACTACAGGATTGGCCAACCACGTAGGATGGAGCACTCCTCTGACAAGGCCTGCTGCTTCCAACTTCTTGATCTCTTCTGCGATGAATTCTTGGTGCTCCGCTGCTTGCTTCCTGACCTTCTGCTTGACGGGCCACGCATGAGGACAAATGGAAAGATGGTGCTCAATTACTTTCCTGGGTACACCGGGGATGTCAGACGGTTGCCACGCAAACATGTCGACATTCGCCCGCAGGAAAGCAATGAGCGGGCTTTCCTATTTAGGGTCGAGAGTGGCACTGATGGTGAAGGTACCACCAGTGCCGTCCTCCTTGGCGGACACCTTCTTGGTTTCTAGCGGAGCTGCCATTCTCTTCTTACACTTTCCGGTGGAGCTCGATGGTGCGTCCTCGACGGCAGCGTAGCACTCCGAAGAGGTGCGCTTGCCGGAGTGGGCATCAGAACTCTTGCCGGACTTGGTCTTCTTCTTCCCCCCGGGAGCTTCAACGGCAGGTGACTTGCGATCTGTTGTGGCTGCCGCTTCCCGGTAGATCTTGTCGGCGCAGATAAGAGCATCATTCTTGTCGCCAGGGACAGAGATGACGCTTATCGGGCCTGGGATCTTCAGCATGTCGTATGCGTAGTGAGAGGCTGCCATGAACTTGGCGAGTGCTGGATGACCGAGTATCCCATTGTAAGGCAATGGAAAATCGGCAACGTCAAAAGTGACCCTCTCAGTCCCGAAGTTCACCTCGTTGCCAAATGTTACTGGCAACGTGACCTTCCCCTTCGGCTTGCTCCTTCCCGGGTTGATTCCTTGGAATGTGCCGGTCTCTTCAAGCTCGCTGTCAGGGATCTGGAGTTTCTGGAGTACAGCGGAGGAGATCAGGTTCAAGCCGGCCCCGCCGTCAACTAGCATCTTAGTGACCTTGAGGTTGCGGATAGTTGGTGAAACCAACATCGGCAAGCACCCGACCGCAGTTGTGCGATCAGGGTGGTCCTCAATATCAAAGATGATAGGCGTGCTGGACCATTTCAGAAGCTTGCGTGACTCGACAGGTGGTTCCGCCGCATTGACTTCCCACACCCACTGCTTGAGTTGGCGGTGTGAAGTATGCAGAGAAGCACTTCCGTCAACGCACAAGACCTCTGTGGCTTTCTGGAACTCCTGCTCACTGGTCTCGACACCATCCATGTCTTCGTCGTCGTCGTCATCTTCATCCTTGTCGCGGCCGCGGGGAGGTCTGTCTCCTTGCCGCTGCTTGGCCTTGCCGCGGCGTCCTCCCCAGCCGGCGCGCTTCTTGCCGGATTCTCCAGCGCCTCCTTGGGCCCTCTCCTTGTTGCGTCGCTCGTATTCAGCCTTTTGCTGCTGGACAAGCTGCTCGACCTTCTTGCAGCTCTAGAGGTCATGGCCCTTGGTGCGGTGGATCTTGCAGTACTGCTTGTCGGTGTCGTCCTGCTTGTCGGCGACCGCCACAGTCTGGCAGTTGGTGCATGCGGCAATCTCCTTGCCGGAGCTACCAGCTTTGGCTTTCTTGGCGCCACCTTTGTTGCCGGACTGCTCAGTGACTAGCACATCTTTGCCTTTCTTCTTCCTGTTGTTCCGCCGCCGGTTTTTCTTTGCCGGGGCAGCATCCTCGCTGTCAGATCCTCCTGCTCCTTTATTCTCTCCGGGGAGTTTCCTCCCTTCCTCAGCACGTGCACACTTGTTGGCCAGGGCATACAGCTCACTGACGTCTCTGATCTTGCACATCGCCATCTCCTCCCGCATCCTGCAGTTATGCACGTTCTGATGGAACGCGCTGATGACCGCGGCAGGGTGGACATCTGGGATGTTGTGCTGTACACGGCTGAATCTCTGAATGTACTTGCGCAGGGGCTCTCCTTCCTTTTGGGCGAGCAGATGAAGGTCACTCTCTTGGCCATGAGGTTTGTGGCCGCCTGTAAAGGCACTGACAAACTGATGGCATAGGTCTGCCCAGGAGGATATGGAGTTGTCCGGCAAGTGCATGAGCCAGGACCTGACGTTGGGCTTGAGCACTAGCGGGAAGTAGTTGGCAAGGATCTTGTCGTCCCGCCCCCCGGCAGCCTGCACCGCGATGGTGTAGATGCTGAGGAACTCCAACGGATGCGACTTGCCGTCGTACTTCTCTGGTACGTCTGGCTTGAAATTCTTCGTGCTGGGCCACTGGACTTGCCGCAGCTCACGAGTAAACGCAGGGCAACCTACCGCGTACGGCAAGTCGCCTGGTTCCCCTGGCGCATGCATGTCGGCAGAGGGCCCGGTGCGCTGGTCCGATTGACGTTGCGCTTCTCTTCGGTGCTCGATGCGAGTACGAGCGTCTTCTTGCTGTCGTTCGTGAAGAACTTGGCGCTGATCGCGACGAGCTCATGGATCTGATGACGCGGTGGAGTCGCTGTCGAGGTGGATCTGGCGAGTCGGCGGTCTTGGCCTTTGGGGCGGAGAGTGCATAGTGGTTGCATCCCCACCGGTCTTATCGCCACCGGCTCGTGCCTGGCTGACTTGCCGCGGCTGCGACGTGCTCGGCTGCCGTTGAGCGTCGCCGTTGGCGAAGCCGATGAGACTCTGAATGGTGGCCCTCCAGTCATCGATCTTGTCTGCCGTTGGAGGGTAGTCCAGGAGCAGTTGAGCTCGCGCCAAAGCTTCTGCTGTAGTGGCGGGTGGCGGTGGCGAACGGTGCGAGGAGCGGGATATGCTCGGACTTCTAACTATGTTAGAAGGAGCAGTATCCCGTCCAGGCGACCGTGCCTCGCTCGTGCCAGCATGTTGGCGTGCATGCTGGTCTTGAGCACTCCGAGATCCACCAGCTCGATCTTGGTCCAGCAAACGCATGGTATCGTGAGTACCATGACGCTGCCGGTCCCGCGCCTCCTGAGATGGGCGCGGTGCATGTACGGACGCCGAGGTCTTGGAGTGCGCCCGGTCGTTGTGGGAGCCGGCTACGCCGCCGATGGGCAGCGCAGCCTTGTCCTTGGACCTGGCAGCACCGTGAGCTCCCTCATCGACACCCGTTCTTCCGCCGGCGTCTGCCCCATCAGCCGTTTGCTCCGGCGGTGGTGGGTTCGGCACGGACGGAGCAGCCGCCTCCGAAGCCTTCTTCTTCGGCGGCATGTCGATGAAGATGATGAAGATCTAGCTCGTGTGAACGCCGGATCTGGTTCACACAACCTCGACCCCCCTACCTGGCGCGCCAAAGATGTCGAGGGACTAATCCACGAGCACCTATGGGACCAGCGGACCGAGTCCCTTTCGGTTCGGCGGGGGCGAGGGTCGCACGAAGAGCGGATCGAGGAGAAGCACACGAGCAGTTTACCCAGGTTCGGGCCGCACGGATGCGTAAAACCCTACTCCTGCTTTGTGGTTTGTATTGAGTTCTTGCTCGGGAGCGCGGAGTGCTACAGTACACCCCAGCAGCTAACGAGACCGAGCGTGAGTCTTCTCCTTTTTCTCTCCCCTATGTTGCGCATGGGCCTCCTTTTATATGCTCAAGGGGTCACCGACAGGTGGCAACATAGACAAGGGTAAAAATGGAAAGGTGTTGCAGTTGGTACAACTACCTGCTATAGTGTATCATACCTAACCCTGACGGCAGGGGACCAGGGCATTAAATGCCCGTCTGCGTCGCCTAAATAGTGCAAAAGGGACCGTCAGGGACGCCACCGCTCGCCACGATGGCAATCTTGTCAGCGCCGCTTGCCACCGCGCACCGCTGGCTGCACAGCCTCCCGCCACGTACGCCTGGAAGGGTCCCAGAGTGACACGTTGGTGGATGTGCTGGAGCGCGGGCACAGAGTGGTGGCTTGCCGTGGCAAGCGCCTTGCCGCGGTCGTTGTCTTGTCGCGTTCGGGAGCTTGTCGCTCACCAGGCCTTGTCGGGACGCGTGGCGCGTCGCGGCAAGTTCCTTGAGATGCCTTGGTTGGCCTTCCCGGCAAGCTCCTCTTGGCTTGGATACTTTGTCCTTGAATGGCTCCAAAGGAACCATGGAGGACCTTGGCGGTCACCCGGCAAGCCTTGCCGCGGGATGCTGTGACTGCCCGTGCACAAGTTCGGGATACTAGGGTACCCCTACTCTAGTACACCGACACAGTCCTTTTTCTCCCCCGGTTATCCTCCTTCATGGAGACGCTCATTCCCTCGGTGGGAACTAGCAGCGATGGGGGCCCTCGTCCGCCCGTATTATCCCCCCCGTATCTTCCTTCGAGGGCTCCGGGCAAGGTGCGAGCTCAAGCATCTTTTCCAATACCGGATTTTCCAAACCCTCAGGGAGGGGGGCCAAACACCGAATCATCTTCGCCTTTGTTAGCCAGTCCTGGTCAAAGAGCGAACTCTCAGAAATAACTTCATGATGAATAAAGGACAGTGTGTTCGGCTATAGGATTTCTTACTTGTTTGGCGGCGCGGTTACTGCTCAGGCCCACATCCTCGGTAGTATCCGGACACTCTATTTGAGGTCCGAAGAATGACTTGTACATCTCCTCGTGCGTCAGGTCGAGGAAACTTTGAATGGCACGTGGTCCTTCTGGGTTGAACTCCCACAAGCGAAGGGGCCGGCGTTTGCAAGGCTAGACTTGACGAACCAGCATAACTTGTATTACCACGACCAACTTAAAATCTCCCTCGAAGAGATCTCGAATGTGGCTTTGTAGTATAGGCACGTCCTTGGCTGGACCCCAGCTCAGACCTCTGCTAATCCATGACATTAGTCATGGTGGGGGCCCGAGCGGAAAGCAGGGGCAACCGCCCACTTGGCACTTCTGGGAGCCGTGACGTAAAACCACTCCCGTTGCCATAATTCGGACACCTCTGGAAAGGAACCTTTTGGCCATGGAGCTCCTGCCATCTTGCCTATTGATGCACCTCCGCACGCTGCATGTTGCCCCTCGATCATCTTCGGCTTCACTTCAAAGGTCTTGAGCCACAGGCCGAAGTGAGGGGTAATGCGGAGGAAGGCCTCACACACGAAAATAAATGTCGAGATGTGGAGAAAGGAGTCCGGAGCTAGATCATGGAAATCTAGCCCGTAATAGAACATCAAACCCCTGATGAAGGGATCCAGAGTGAGGCCTAGGCCTCGGAGGAAGTGGGAGACAAACACGACGTTCTCGTTGGGTTCGGGAGTAGGGACGACCTGCCCTCGAGCAGGAAGCTGATGCGAAACCTCGGCGGTCAGGTATCTGGCCTCCCTCAACTTCTTGATGTCCTCTTCCATCACGGAGGAGGGCATCCATCGGTCTTGAAGGCTGGATCCAGACATGATTGAAGATCCGGAGCACCTAACCTGGGCTTTGGGTGTTGGAACTCGAGGCGGGGGAAGGGTTCGATTGAGCATGAGAGGGAAAAAGCAAAAACCTTGTCCCTTTATAAAGAGGGTGAATATCAAGCGTCCTCTCCGTAGCCGTTTAGGACTTGCCTATAATCTAGGAGTCCTAGACACGGTTGGGTTACCCACGACCGCATTAATGAGAATCCCGTAATTGGGGGAACACAATCTCTGCTTCGACAAGACGTGTCAAGAAACCGTCTCGCGTTATGTGTGGAGCTGGTTGAAGAAAAACAGTTCGAATAACCACTGGGCCATGGCATAACGTCATGCTGCCAAAACAAGTCGACAAATTGGATTTGCGAAAATATTATTCTCTCTACGGCGGTATGTGGAACTTATTTTGCAGGGTCAGACACTATCCTCGTATTAAAATTCTTCTGTGATGTATTCGGAGAAGGAACCCGCCTTGCAATGCCGAAGACAATACTGCGCGCCGGACTCATCGTCATTGAAGCCTGGTTCAGGGGCTACTGAGGGAGTCCTGGGTTAGGGGGTCTCCGGACAGCCGGACTATCTCCATTGGCCGGACTGTTAGACTATGAAGATACAAGATTGAAGACTTCGTCTCGTGTCCGGATGGGACTCTACTTAGCGTGGAAGGCAAGCTAGGCAATACGGATATGGATATCTCCTCCTTTGTAACCGACCTTGTGTAACCCTAACCCTCTCTGGTGTCAATATAAACCGAATGGTTTTAGTCCGTAGGACAACAACCACAACATACAATCATACCATAGGCTAGCTTCTAGGGTTTAGCCTCTCTGATCTCATGGTAGATCTACTCTTGTACTACCCATATCATCAATATCAATCAAGCAGGACGTAGGGTTTTACCTCCATCAAGAGGGCCCGAACCTGGGTAAAACATCGTGTCCCCTGCCTCCTGTTACCATCCGGCCTAGACGCACAGTTCGGGACCCCCTACCCGAGATCCGCCGGTTTTGACACCGACAGTGGCCCAGTACAATAGTCAGTTTACTCAATTATCTCGCTATGCCAACGAAGAGCATATGACTGAAAACAAAAAAATGGAAAAAATTTCTAGACGGCCTGGAACCAGCACTTAAATGCCAACTGGTCGTACACACCTTTCTGGATTTCAAGACACTTGTGGACAAAGCTATTACATTGGAAAATGAGCGCCATAGTTTGGAGGATTTTTGCAAGCGCAAAAGGGACAAGACTACTCACGCTCGCAACAACCGGAACAAGACTGATTTTTAGAAGATTGGGGCGAACAAACCCACAACAAATGTTCCACGCCCAAACAAAAAATTTCATGCAAGGGACAAGGATTTTACGTATCGCCCAGGTGTTACTTGCTACGCTTGTGGAGAGGAAGGGCACTATGCCAAGAAGTGCCCAAAACGAAGAAACTCGGCACCCAAGCCGAACAACAATGGAAACAATTGTACACCCAAGCGTAACAACTTCAACCCCAATAACAATCACAAGAAGGGTCACTTGAACCATGTGACCAAGGAGGAAGCATAGAATGCCCCGGATATCGTACTCGGTACGTTCCTTGTCAACACAATACCTGCCACGCTTTTGTTTGATTCTGGAGCTTCTCACTCGTTCATTTCAAAGAGTTTTGCTTTGCAACATGATTTTTCGATGCTTCCTTTGGAAAAATCCATGATCATCAAGTCCCCCGGGAATAAGCAATCACTCAGAGTTACTGCCAAGGTGTGGCTGTTGAGTTTGAAGGACTAAAGTTTCAGGCAAACCTCATTGTATTGGAAAATAAAGGACTGGATGTTATCCTAGGGATGGACCGGTTAACCACCAACAAAGGATTTATCGACTGCTTCAATCGGACTGTAATTCTCACTCATCATCACGGGAAGACAATAAAAGTTGCAGCTCAAGAAAGACCAATATCATGTCAACCGAAGTTGAACAAAGTGGACATTTCAGAGCTAAGGAAAGTTCCAGTGGTATGTGAGTTCCCTGACGTATCTCCCGAAGAACTACCAGGCATGCTGCCAGACCGGGAAATAGAGTTCAGTATTGAACTAGCACCTGGAACCACCCCCATTTACAAGAAACCCTATAGAATGGCACCCTCCGAGTTGGTAGAATTAAATAAGCAAATAAAAGAATTACTGGACAAAGGATTTATACGGGCCAACTCCTCACCTTGGGGTTCACCAGTATTATTTGCCAAGAAAAAGGATGGGACACTAAGATTATGCATAGACTATCGAGCACTCAATATGGTCACCGTCAAAAACAAATATCCGATGCCTCAGATAAATGATTTATTTGACCAGCTCACACAAGCCAAGGTTTTCTCAAAAATTGATTTAAGGTCAGGGTATCATCAATTAAAAGTGCGGACAGAAGATATCCCTAAGACAACATTCACCTCCAGATACGGATGATATGAGTTTACAGTGATGCCGTTTGGACTAACAAATGCCCCCGCATATTTTGTCCATCTCATGAACAAAGTGTTTATGAAATTTATGGACAAATTTGTTGTGGTATTCATTGATGATATCCTGGTATACTCCAAGACACCAGAAGAGCATGCTGAACACCTCAGAATTGTATTGGGAGAATTAAGGAAACATCAATTATACGCCAAATTCAGCAAATGTGAATTTTGGTTAAGACAAGTTGGTTTTCTAGGCCATGTATTGACTCAAGAAGGTGTCGCCGTGGACCCAGAAAAAGTCAAGGCGTACTTGGCTGGAAACCACCAGCCAACGTAACAGATGTACGAAGCTTCCTAGGAATGGCTAGATATTACCGAAGGTTTATTGAGGGGTTCTCCACCATAGCAAAACCAATGACACAGTTACTCAACAAGGATAAGAAATTTGTATGGACTGAAGCTTGTGAGAAAAGTTTCCAAGAACTCAAGAAGAAATTAACAACAACACCGGTATTGGTTGTACCAGACATACACAAAAGTTTTGAAGTATATTGTGACGCATCCCGGAAAGGCCTCGGATGCGTACTAATGCAAGAAGGCAAGGTAGTCGCATACGCTTCCAGGCAACTACGAAAGCATGAAGAAAATTATCCCACTCATGACTTGGAATTGGCAGCAGTCATTCATGCACTCAAAGAGTGGAGACACTTTTTGCTTGGAAATCATTGTGAAATATATACGGACCATAAAAGTCTCAAATATATTTTCACACAGCCAGAACTCAATTTACGGCAACGGCGCTGGCTGGAGTTAGTGAAATATTATGATGTTGGCATCCACTATCATCCAGGAAAAGGGAATGTAGTGGCAGATGCTCTTAGTCGAAACCCCAGCTCAGGCAACGACAGTCTACTAAACTTGAGACCTGAATTTCAGCAGGAGTTCGCCAAACTCAACTTGGCGATGGTCACCGAAGGCACTGTGTCAAATTTGGAGATACATCCCACTCTAATGGATCAGATTAAGACGGCTCAACACGGGCACCCCAGCATCAAAGGCATAAAAAGAAAAGTGAGTCTCGGCAAGGCTTCAGAATTCGTCATAGACGATGAGGGGATATTATGGTACGGAGATAGACTTTGCGTACTGAATATAGAGGACCTCAAACAGCAGATTCTAGTCGAAGGCCACACCGCTCCATATTCAATCCACCCCGGAGGAACCAAAATGTACAAGGACATTCAGGAAATTTTTTGGTGGCACGGTATGAAGAGGGATATAGCCACCTTCATTGCATGTTGTGCTTCTTGTCAGCGCATAAAAGCCGAGCATCAGAAACCAGCGGAACTGTTACAGCCAAACAGGATACCTGAGTGGAAATGGGATGAGATTGGAATGGATTTTATTGTCGGATTACCCCGGTCATAGCACGGAAATGATGCCATATGGGTCATCACAGATAGATTGACTAAAGTGGCACATTTCATTCCAGTAAAGACAACCCACACCACTCAGAAGCTTTCCAAGCTTTATCTCTCCCGTATAGTTTGTTTGCATGGGATCCCAAAGACTATAATATCCGGCAGGGGCACTCAATTCGTCTCTAAATTTTGGGATCATTTACAACATGCTCTGGGAACTCAACTAGCATTTAGTATAGCACACCACCCCCAGACTGATGGACAAACTGAACGTGTGAACCAAATTCTAGAGGACATGCTAAGAGCATGTGTTCTCACCTATGGAACTAGTTGGGAAGAAAGCTTGCCATATGCCGAGTTCGCATACAACAACAGTTACCAAGCCAGTCTACAAATGGCACCTTTTGAAGCCTTGTACGGGCAGAGATGTCGTACTCCATTAAATTGGTTAGAAACATGAGACAGTCGTATCTTTGGCCTATACATGCTCAAGGAAGCTGAGGAGAAAGTTAGACTAATCAGGGACCGACTCAAGACAGCTCAGAGCCGACAAAAGAGTTATTACGATAAAAAACATCGTGAAGTCAGCTTTGAACCCGGTGAATATGTGTATCTACGAGTGTCTCCTATGAGGGGCCTGCAACGGTTCAAAGTTAAAGGAAAGCTAGCACCGAGGTTTATTGGACCCTTCTGTGTGGCTGCACGGAGAGGCACAGTAGCCTACCAGCTAGACCTACCCAAAGAGTTGTCAGACATCCATGACGTGTTCCACGTCTCACAGTTGAGGAAATGCGTAAGCAACCCAGAGAAGCATGTATCACATGAGAACATTGACGTGCAACCAGACCTCACCTACAGGGAACATCCAATAAAAATATTAGAGGAGTCTGAAAGGAGGACACGTCAGAAGACAATTAAGTTTTTCAAAGTTCAGTGGAGCAATCACACCGAGGATGAAGCGACATGGGAAAGAGAGGACTTTCTTCGGGCAGAGTACCCACACCTATTTGAGGATCAGCTGAAATCTTGGGGACGAGATTTTTCCTAAGGGGGTAGGTGTTGTAACACTCCAAAATTTTTGATTTGGTTTTACCAAATTCTTTATTTGATTTGAAGGGGGTTATTTAAATTTTTTCTAAAGGACTCTCCTTTTCGAAAAAATTTGTCTTTTATGACAAGTATTTTTTGTTGGGGTTCATCCAAAATCTTGATCTTTGGGCTTAAGGATTTTTCATCTTGTGTTAGCTCAACCCAAATAACATTGGAAGGTTTTTTGCAATACTTTTCATTAAAAAGAATTCCATTAAAACTTTTGGATTTATGCTTCCCCTTTTAAAAAGTACCCTCTTGCCATGGCCTTTGAAGAAAATCTTCTTCCAAAACTATCTCCCCACTTTGAGTCAAGCCAAGCATCCTATTCTAGCAAGTCTCAACCTCTTTTAAATTTTATTTCTATTTATTTTGCCCTCAAAATCATTTTCTATCATTTATTTGGACTTTGGTGGTTTACAAAGGAACTGCTATTTTCCCTTTGAGTTTTGACTCCAATTAAACTCCTCTGACTAGTCCTTAGCACCCTCAACCAAGATCCATGAAGATCCACTGGCCCACAGTTCAAATTTTTCAAAATTTGCCCACTGCAAGTTTGGACCAGATTTGCCATTTTTGGTGAAATTCATTTGTTTTCTTTTCCTAAAAATCTGAGATAATTCAGGCAGCCCCTAGATGCATCAAGAGACCACCTCACCAAAGATCAGCTCCAGAAATTTTTTCCACATGCCAAGATCATTTCATCGAACAATTGGCATGCACTGTTGCTGTTCAAATTTAGAAAATTCAGAGTTTCAGTGTTGGGTTCAGTCGACAGCGTCGTTTTCTTCAGAGCACGGCGTCGATCTTGCCAGTAACTGCAGTGGCACCTTGCTCCCTATCCCCTCCTTATCCAGAGCGCCGCACAGTCATTTGGACGGGCACAAGCATTGGTGGCGACGTGTCCCGCCAACGCCGGTGTCTTCCGCGGTGGCAGAACCACCCGTGGCGGCCAACAGGGGCCATCTCCGCAGAACGGTGCCGTCTGGCACCGCCCAAACCACTAGAGGCCTCTGCATGGCCATCCCCTTCTCTGTGCACGCTGTAGCACCGTCGCCGTGGCCTGAGAGGCGCAGAGCGCGCTCTCTGCCGCCGACATGCCCGTGAAGCCGTTCCGTCGAGAACTTGGAGTATCGCCCAAGTTTTGCCAAGTTCAGCCTCTGGATGAAACTAGTAGACCAACACGTTGATGCCCAGTCACCTAAACCGCCTGTTCAGCCACTGCCTTGCCGAAATCGCCATCGGAGTTATCCCTTTCATGGCAACCACCTCAGATCAGCTATAAAAGGAGGCCTCGAGCTCGCCTTAGACCCAGCACCACTCCTACACCTCACCAGAGCCACCCCTAGCTACTAGGAAGACCTCGGGGAGGCCTTCTTCCCCGACTCCGGCCGCCCCGATCCGCTTCGGGCTCCGGCATGATTCCCTCTGGTGAGACCACCCCCGCCTCCCAAACCTTGCCAAAAGCCTCCTAGTGCACCCACTCATCTGACCCTAGGCTCAATTTGACATCTGGAGCCCTCCCCGACGAGATCCACCATCGCCCAAACCACCGTCCACCAGAGTAGAGGCCGCCGTCGACGTGGTACTCATCGACGACCAACTCCACCATCCTCAGGTGAGAAGAGCCCCGGGAACACGTAGGTACCCTCCTTTCCCTCTACCTCACCGTGGATCGACGCCGGCGACCACCGCGGTCCTCGGGCACCGGCGTACTCTGTTTTCCTTTTCAAATATTTAAACCTGACGAGTGGGACCCCCTCGTCAGCCTCTCTTATTCTAATCGAAACGTTTTCTGAAAACGCCTTCGGGCAAAGTACGCTTTCCTTGTTGGGTTAGCGTATTTCTAACTGAAATGTTTTCTGTTTTTATAATCTAACCCCTGGAAACTTTCTGTTTCATTACAGATGAGTCCCTGGGCTAAAACCTTTATAAATTTTTAACAGAAGATGATTTTGAATTGATTCTTTTTCTGTCATCTTTATTTTTCTGTCTAGTTTTTTTTATCATATTTATTTGAATTTTTTTGGAGCAACTTATATACACACACGGTATTTACGTTAGTATGTGATTTCTCTATACCGTAGATACCGGAGGAGGTGATGGAACCGCGAACTTCACCGAGCTAGACCCCGACTACTTCGAACCAGGCAAGCATGTTTGAACCTTTGATATGATGAGTGTTTTGCACGTTTGCTTGAGTAGTTTTCTTATGGCATGTTTATATAAGCATATAGTGAATGTTATATTGCATGCAAGACAAGCTACAGGTGAGCTTCGAAGTTTGAAGTTTTCATATGGTGGTGAGATAACCTGATCATGTGGTGGCATGATAGGTTGTAAGCTGGTATTGTTGAAGCATGCCAGTCTTTTGTCAACCGCGTAACTCCAGTGTTAACGTGGATCAAGTCTTGTTCCCGTTCGTCCCCGTCCGTACTACCACATGTTTTCTATAAAGAATGCAGTTTAGTAAGTTGCAAACCTCTCTCCTTGTACACACCAAATAGAGGGGCCTTGATGAGCGTTCCATGGCCCTGGATTAAAGCCCATCATCCGGTTAGGGGGCATGTCTGTTTCCGGTTGGGACCGAGAGGGAGGCACCCCTTAGAGCGCGCGAATATAAATTTGATCCCATGCTATTCGAGGTTGTAGCTTCCTCGTCTCAAAGTTTTTCTTGAACGTTGCCTAGGGTGACCCCTGGCAGCAGAATGTGGAATGGGTGTGTACTGGTCAGATGTGTTTCTTCTAAAATAGCATAAATGAAACTAGTCCTTTGTGACTACTGAAATCCGTTGGCTGTGGTTAAAGAGTACAAACTCTGCAGAGTCAAACCGTTCTAGTATCCATGTCCATGACCAGGGACTTGGACATCATCTCAGTGTCAGTGTCAGTTTCAGCGTCGATCTCAGTGTCAACCCAGTGACATTCTCCGGAGAATAAGCATGAAACAGATAGTGGTAGACTCGGCTGAATGTTATTCCCGTGAATGGACTAACTAGTTTATTATTATGGGCTGAGTATTTCCTTGTGACGATTTTAATTTGGGAACTACTTGAATTCAAATGATAAACTATAAGCCCTTTATGTGATGTCGCTTAGACGTCCGACTATGGCATTCTTGTTATTTACTTTCGATATAAGCCCTTTATGTGATGTCGCTCAGACGTCCGACTATGGCATTCTTGTTATTTACTTTTGATATAAGCCCTTTATGTGATGTCGCTCAGACGTCCGACTATGGCATTCTTGTTATTTACTTTCGATATAAGCCCTTTATGTGATGTCGCCCAGACGTCCGACTGTGGCATTCTTGTTATTGACTTTCGATATAAGCCCTTTATGTGATGTCGCTCAGACGTCCGACTGTGGCATGCTTGTTGTTTACTTTCGATATAAGCCCTTTATGTGATGTCGCTCAGACATCTGACTGTGGCACCCTTGTTATTTACTTTCATTATAAGCCCTTTTTGAGATGTCGCCTAGACGTCCGACTATGGCACGCACTGTTATTTACTTTTCAATATAAGCCCTTTATGTGGTGTCGCCCTGATGCCTGACTACGACATGTTAATTTATTTCTACCTTTTGAGGCATCGCTTCAGACACCCGATCGGTCTTCAGTTATTTTATTGGGATTTCGGGAGGACTACCGCCTGACTTCCTTTTATTTATCGTGCAGTGCAAATTTAATTATCCGAATGTGCATTACTAATCTGCTCATGTACATCATGTTTGCATTTGTTATATCTTATGTCCAAACTATCTTGCGAGTACATTCAAAGTACTCACCTGGCTTGTTGATTTGGCAAGATGTTGACGAAGGCGATCTTATGGATGAAGAGTTCGATAGCGAGTCAGACGCCTAGAGGAGTCCCAGTCAGTCCCGTGCGATCCTGGAGTTGATCACTTGTATTATATACGCTTCCGCTACCCAAATAAAATCATCGAGCCTCACTCTGACGCTTGATGAGCTGTAAGATTTAGGAGTCATGTCACCCACTTCACTGTGACATATCCACCACCACTTTTATTACGAGTCAGTAGTTATGCCACCATACCTTTGTGTCATATCCGCCTTTATGTGTAATATCGGCGTACCTGTAATAAATTGTTGAGCAGCCTCAGCTCAACCTTGTATAATATTTAGTACTTCTGGATTTCTTATCAAGGATTTGTCTACTGGTAAGAAGGATCCTTCCGTACTGGTCAATACAAGGGTCGGCTTTTCAATAAATGTTTTATTGGAGAACCGGTCGTGACAGAGGCAACCCAATTTTATTTTCATTCCTTGCTTTTTGTTCCTGTTTAGTAATAAATGATTTATCTAGCCTCTGTTTTGGTTGTTTTTGTGTGTTTAATTAGTGTTTGTGCCAAGTAGAACCTTTGGGAATACTAGGGGAAAGTCTTTGTGATCTTGCTGTAAAAAACAGAAACAATAGCGCTCGCGAGAATTGCTGCCATTTTTTATTGGAGAGTGCTATTTAGTTAATTCTTTTTGAAGATGATTAATAGATAAATTCCTCATCCAGAAATTTATTTTAGAATTTTTGGGGTTCCAGAAGTATGCGTTTGATACAGATTATTATAGACTGTTCTGTTTTGACAGATTCTGTTTTTTGTGTGTTGTTTGCTTATTTTTATGAATCTATGGATAGTAATGGAGTTTATAAACCATATAAAAGTTGGAATACAGTAGGTTTAACACCAATATAAATAAAGAATGAGTTCATTACAGTACCTTGAAGTGGTGTTTTCTTTTCTTTCGCTAACGGAGCTCACGAGATTTTCTGTTAAGTTTTGTGTTGTGAAGTTTTCATGTTTTGGGTAAAGATTTGATGGATTATGGAACAAGGAGTGGCAAGATCCTAAGCTTGGGGATGCCCAAGGCACCCCAAGGTAAAATCGAAGGACACCAAAAAGCCTAAGCTTGGGGATGCCCCGGAAGACATCCCCTCTTTTGTCTTCGTTCATCGGTAACTTTACTTGGAGCTATATTTTTATTCATTACATGATATGTGTTTTGCTTGGAGCGTCTTGTATGATTTGAGTCTTTGTTTTTTAGTTTACCGCAATCATCCTTGCTGTACACACCTTTTGAGAGAGACACACATGAATCAGAATTTATTAGAATACTCTATGTGCTTCACTTATATCTTTTGAGCTATATAGTTTTTGCTCTAGTGCTTCACTTATATCTTTTAGAGCACGGTGGTGGTTTTATTTTGTATAAATAATTGATCTCTCATGCTTTACTTATATTATTTTGAGAGTTCTTTAGAACAGCATGGTAATTTGCTTTTAGGCATAATAAAAACATTCATATAAGTGCATTGAATACTATGAGAAGTTTGATACTTGATAATTGTTTTGAGATATGGAGATGGTGATATTAGAGTCATGCTAGTTGAGTAGTTGTGAATTTGAAAAATACTTGTGTTGAAGTTTGTGATTCCCGTAGCATGCACGTATGGTGAACCGTTATGTGATGAAGTCGGAGCATGATTTATTTATTGATTGTCTTCCTTATGAGTGGCGGTCGGGGACGAGTGATGGTCTTTTCCTACCAATCTATCCCCCTAGGAGCATGCGCTTAGTACTTTGTTTGGATAACTAATAGATTTTTGCAATAAGTATGTGAGTTCTTTATGACTAATGTTGAGTCCATGGATTATACGCACTCTCACCCTTCCACATTTGCTAGCCTCTCTATTACCGCACACTTTTCGCCGGTATCATACACCCACCATATGTCTTCCTCAAAACAGCCACCATACCTACCTATTATGGCATTTCCATAGCCATTCCGAGATATATTGCCATGCAAGTTTCCACCGTTCCGTTTGTTATGACACGCTTCATCATTGTCATATTGCCATGCATGATCATGTAATTGACATCGTATTTGTGGCAAAGCCACCGTTCATAATTTTTTTCATACATGTCACTCTTGATTCATTGCATATCCTGGTACACCGCCGGAGGCATTCACATAGAGTCATATTTTGTTCTAAGTATTGAGTTGTAATTCTTGAGTTGTAAGTAAAAAGAAGTGTGATGATCATCATTATTAGAGCATTGTCCCAGTGAGGAAAGGGTGATGGAGACTATGATTCCCCCACAAGTCGGGATGAGACTCCGGACGAAAAAAAGAAAAGAGGCCAAAAGAAAAAAAAGTAGGCCCAAATAAAAAAATGAGAGAAAAAGAGAGAAGGGACAATGTTACTATCCTTTTTCCACACTTGTGCTTCAAAGTAGCACCATGATATTCATGATAGAGAGTCTCCTATGTTGTCACTTTCATAAACTAGTGGGAATTTTACATTATATAACTTGGTTTGTATATTCCAATGATGGGCTTCCTCAAATTGCCCTAGGTCTTCGTGAGAAAGCAAGTTGGATGCACACCCGCTTAGTTTGTTTTGTTGAGCTTTCATACACTTATAGCTCTAGTGCATCCGTTACATGGCAATCCCTACTCATTCACATTGATATCTATTGATGGTCATCTCCATATCCCGTTGATACACCTAGTTGATGTGAGACTATCTTCTCCTTTTTGTCTTCTCCACAACCACCATTCTATTCCACCTATAGTGCTATGTCCATGGCTCACGCTCATGTATTGCGTGAAAGTTGAAAAAGTTTGAGAACATCAAAAGTATGAAACAATTTCTTGGCTTCTCATCGGGGTTGTGCATGCTTTAATATTTTGTGTGATGAAGATTGAGCATAGCCAGACTATATGATTTTGTAGGGATAACTTTCTTTGGCCATGTTATTTTGAGAAGACCTGATTGCTTAGTTAGTATGCTTGAAGTATTATTATTTTTATGTCAATATTAAACTTTTATCTTGAATCTTTCGGATCTGAACATTCATGCCACAATAAAGAAAAATTACATTGATAAATATGTTAGGAAGCATTCCACATCAAAATTTTTGTTTTTATCATTTACCTACTCGAGGACGAGCAGGAATTAAGCTTGGGGATGCTTGATACGTCTCCAACGTATCTATAATTTGTGATTGTTCCATGCTATTATGTATATATTGTTTTGGATGTTTAATGGGCTTATTTATACACTCTTATATTATTTTTGGGACTAACCTATTAACCGTAGGCCCATCCCAAAATGTTGTTTTTGCCTATTTCAGTGTTTCGCAGAAAAAGAATATCAAACGGAGTCCAAACGGAATGAAACCTTTGGGAGCGTGATATTTGGAACAAACGTGATCCAGAGGACTAAGTGGACGTCAAGCAATCAATGAGGAGGCCATGAGGCAGGGGGCGCGCCTACCCCCTGGGCGCGCCCTCCACCCTCGTGGGCCCCTCGTGGCTTCACCGACCTACTTCTTCCTCCTATATATACCTACGTACCTTGAAAACATCGGAGAGCACCACGAAAACCTAGTTCCACCACAGCAACCTTCTGTACCCTTGAGATCCCATCTTGGGGCCTTTTCCGGCGCTCCGCCGGAGGGGGCATTGATCATAGAGGGCTTCTACATCAACACCATAGCCTCTCCGATGATGTATGAGTAGTTTACCTCAGACCTTCGGGTCCATAGTTATTAGCTAGATGGCTTCTTATCTCTCTTTGGATCTCAATACAAAGTTCTCCTCGATCTTCTTGGAGATCTATTCGATGTAACTCCTTTTGCGGTGTGTTTGTCGAGACCGATGAATTGTGGGTTTATGATCAAGATTATCTATGAACAATATTTGAATCTTCTCTGAATTCTTTTATGTATGATTGGTTATCTTTGCAAGTCTCTTTGAATTATCACTTTGGTTTGGCCTACTAGATTTATCTTTCCTGCAATGGGAGAAGTGCTTAGCTTTGGGTTCAATCTTGCGGTGCTTGATACCAGTGATAGTAGGGGAAACGACACATATTGTATTGTTGCCATCGAGGATAAAAAGATGGGGTTTATATCATATTGCATGAGTTTATCCCTCTACATCATGTCATCTTACTTAAAGCATTACTCCGTTCTTATGAACTTAATACTCTAGATGCATGTTGGATAGCGGTCGATGTGTGGAGTAATAGTAGTAGATGCAGGCAGGAGTCGGTCTACTTGTCACGGACGTCATGCCTATATACATGATTATACCTAGATATTTTCATAACTATGCTCAATTCCATCAATTGCTTGACAGTAATTTATTCACCCACCATAATACTTATGCTATCTTGAGAGAAGCCACTAGTGAAACCTATGGCCCCCGGGTCTATTTTCCATCATACAAGTTTCCTATCTATTTTATTTTGCAATCTTTACTTTCAATTTATATCATAAAAATACCAAAAATATTTATCTTATTATTATTATTATTATTATTATTATTATTATTATTATTATTATTATTATTATTATTATTATTATCTCTATCAAATCTCACTCTTGCAAGTGGCCGTGAAGGGATTGACAACCCCTTTATCGCGTTGGTTGCGAGGTTCTTATTTGTTTGTGTAGGTACGAGGTGACTCGCGCATGGTCTCCTACTGGATTGATACCTTGGTTCTCAAAAACTGAGGGAAATACTTACGCTGCTTTGCTGCATCACCCTTTCCTCTTCAAGGGAAAACCAACGCATGCTCAAGAGGTAGCAGATTGCAATCTATATCAAGCATAATAAAATCTACGGGCACATAATTCCTATTTTCAACAATAAGAACATCATTAATCCTCCCATAGGTTTCTTAATAGTGGAATCCGCTAAGTGCAAATTTAAAGAACAATCATCAAGTTTATGGAAACCTAGCACATCACATAAAGTTTTTGGAATAGTGGAAACGCTAGCACCCAAATCATACAAAGCATTGCACTCATAATATTTAATATTAATTTTAATGGTAGGTTCCCATTCATCATAAAGCTTTCTAGGGATTGAAACTTCCAGCTCAAGTTTTTCTTCAAAAGATTTCATCATAGCATCAATGATATGTTTAGCAAAAGCTTTATTTTGACAATAAGCATGAGGTGAATTAAGCATAGATTGTAACAAGGAAATACAATCAATCAAAGAAAAATTATTAGAATTAAAGTCCTTGAAATCCAAAAGAGTGGGCTCATCACTAGTTAAAGTTTTGACCTCGCCAAACCCACTTTTATCAATTTTTTCATTAATATCTTCACCCTCCAAATTATTGGGACGCGTTCTAGCTAAAGTTGACTAATCTCCAATCCCCTCTTTATCAAGTTTTATATTAGCAAAGAAAGATTCGATAGGATTCAAACCAATCACTTTAAGATCTTTGTCATGATTATCGCAAAAACTAGAAGAACATACTTTTTCTAGCCACTTTCTCTTAGCACGCATCCTAGCCATTCTCTCCCTACATTTGTCAGTGTTCTGGGAACGGGGGTCCCCAGACTTGCCTGCCTGTGGCCCACGGCGTGGCTCCACCAGCGGCCCTGTGCGGCCCATCTTCACCAGCAAGCACTCAAGACCCTCATGAGGGGCCAAGCCTCACGAGGCGAATGATGCAAGACCTCCCCGGGGGTAGTCTCACCAGGCTGGCTCGCGAGGGGTGGAGAGATCAAGGCAAGGGAGACCTCGCGAGGTCCCCGTGACGTAAGCCATGACGACCAAGGCCAGGCGGGCGCCAACACACAGTGTCCTTATTTCCTCTTTGGTGCTAAAGAGGCAAGCTCAGGTGCGGAGTCCCGAGGCATCAAGCAAAGATTTCTATATCGGTCCAACAAGACCAAGACCAGCAGGACGGTAGGACGGAGGTCACTGTGGAGTCCAAGACGGCGTCACCACCAGAGCCTTTGGCAGGCAAAGACTGCTTTTGTCAGGATAACTTGTATAAGCTGCGCCCCTTCAAACTTGGCCGTTGTGGGATCCCTTCCCGCTCTATATTTGGGAAGAGGACCAGGGCCTCTATAAATAAAACTAGCCACCACCTTAGCAAGGGGAGAGGATCATTCAGACCACCAGACACCACACAAGCTCGCCAAGCACAAGAACACCTCTCCTTAGGAGGTTGTTCTTCCCCTTGTAACTGTTCATCCTCAGCCCACGAGGCAATCCACCACACCACACTAGAGTAGGGTATTACACCGCAGCGGTGGCCCGGACAAGTATAAATCTTGTGTCCCTTTGTTCTGCAAGTTCGACACGCTACGACTTGAGAGGGTGAGGGCGACAGCTAGAGGGGGAGAGATCTTCATGCGCACCCCAGTGTCCGAACCTCAAGGGTTTTGCTGGAACCCGAAATCTAACATTTGGCACGCCAGGTAGGGGTGCACTGAAGCTTTCCTTCTGCTGATCCGCGTCCCTTCGCTCCACCACACCCATGTCGGACGAGCGTCGGGCTGCCCTCGCCGCCCGTGTCGCTCAGAGGGCCTGTCGTGGTTTTGTCACGGCAGATGTCCTCGTGAAAGGAGTTAGTCGTGGAGCCATCACAACGGGTTAGCTTGAAGGGGTTAAAGCGGACACAGGGACGCAAGAGAGTTTATACTAGTTCGGCCCCTTCGATGAAGGTAAAAGCCTACGTCTAGTTGTGATGGAATTGATGGGGTTTCGATGACTAGGGAGCAAACAAGCTTCGCCTAAGTCTCGAGTTGTTGTCTGTTGTTCTTGAACCGCCACCGGGTCGTCCCCTTATATACACGGGTGACGCCCGTCAGTTCACAGAGTCCCAATACCGGCTCATAGATGTGTCCGGTTTGGTCTCTACTTATTCCTAACTTACAATACAAGTTACATACCAACGCCGGTTTACGGCTACAGGCCTTGAACCGACTATGGGCCTTGAGCCCTCATCTGCCTTCTTGGGCTTTAACATAGTTAACTACTGAAGAAGTTAACCTGGCCCAGATAGGCCGGTTTACGCCCAGTAGTGCTATCCCCAACATTAGGCCCCAGATTGATTTGAACAGGTTCATGTCAATCCTTAGCAAAAATCTTCATCTTCAACATCTTCTTGTAGTTTGTTGAACCGCCGTGATGTCATCTTCTCTGGTCGTTGTAAACCAGCGTGACGTCACCTGTTATAAAGAAACTTATCCATGATACCTTTTTTGTTTAATAGGTCTTGCGACAATTGAGGCGACAACTTCGTTTCCAAACCCACGGTCCCTTGATTTTCGCGCCTGACACATGTCCCTTGCCTTATAAATAGGACCGAAGGGTCATTTCTTTTCCCCTTCGTGCCCTTCTGCTTCATCTTCCCCGCGTTGTCCAGCTTCGGAGCTCCGTCGCCGTCGACGATCTCTGCTCCAACCTTGGCCGCTGCATCACCCTGATTGTACCAGAGCATCGCGGCGACCTTCTGTTTCTTCCTCGGCTCTGGTGAGTTCTTCACCTTTTCCTCCGTAGATCCGTTCTAGGGTTTCCAAGTTCTTCAGTGTTCATCGTCTGCTTCGTACTCATATGATAGATCTTAGATGAACCTGTGAACCTTTGCTCTGTGTAGCGGTAGTTTTTAGCATCCGCCTTCACTTACATGCCTCAAGACCATAGATCTACCTGTATCTCTGCCCATTGATTCGGTACTGTTCTTTTTTGAACCTTGAATATTTTCCTTCTTTTCTGAACTTGCTTCAAATCCGTCGCCGTAGAGAAATCTTGTGAAATCTGTTTCTGTACACTTACCCATCCGCAATCTCAACTGTTTCAATGCTTAGATCCGGCGGTTTAACTTTGTAGAAAAATTTCCAAACCGGTATATACCATTAGTCCCCTTGTTGAACCGCCAGATGCTGTTGCTTCATAAAACTCTAGTTTAGATAGAGCTGTCTCCGGTTTAACATTGTACATACCAGTGTACTTTAATCAATGCATTCTTGAACCGGAATCACCTATCTTGTAGATTTCATCATGGCCAAGCAAGTATATGAGTGCAACTGGGTTCCTTCTCGCGTCACAGAGACTCAACTGAACAATTTAGTCCTGATCGGCGCTTTAGGCAGCAAAAACACCATCCATTGGAGGGTCCCTGGCAAAGAATGCCCTCCCACACCTCAAGAAGGAGAGGTCGTCGTTTTCGTAGATCACTTAGCCCGGGGCTTTAAGCCGCCCGGTTCTAAATTTTACCGGGACGTTTTAGCCAATTTTCAACTCCGCCCACAAGACACTGGCCCCAACTCTGTTACAAACATGTGTCACTTCCAGGTGCTCTGTGAGGTGTTCTTTCAAGAGGAGCCCATAGTTGAGTTGTTCAGAGACTGTTTCCATCTAAACTGCCGTACTGAGTTTACTGACGGTTCCAATACGGAATTGGGTGGTGTGGCGATTCAGAAAAGGAAAGAGGTCACATACCCGCACGCCAAACTGCACAGCCACCCCAAAGAGTGGAATCAAACATGGTTCTATTGCAGAGACACCTCCCCTGCTGGTGAAAATCCTTTGCCTGGCTTTCCTCCAGAGCGGCTTAGCAATACACACCCCTTTCCGCAAAGATTGACTGCCAAGGAGAGAAGCAAATACGCTCCTCAACTGTCCAAGCTTAGAGCCTTCATGGCCAATGGTTTAACAGGAGTTGATCTCGCTCGCTGTTGGATATCGTGGAGCATACTGCCCCTTAGTCAGCGCTCCGGTTTGATGTGCGAGTATACTAGCAGTGTTGATGACCCACTGCGACATGCTAACATCTAGCTCACCGACGAAGAAATCACAGAGGTTGTGAATAAAATGCTGAATGAACCGGAACACGTCTGTGCTCGAACCGGCCTGCTTCCCTTCTTTGCCACCAACAAACCGCCAGCTGTAAGAGTTTGATTTTTCTTTTTACTGAACCTGTTATTGATATATCTGGTCATTGTTTAATATCAATGTCTGTTTAAATAGGGTAATGATCCATTTTGGAGCAAGAAACTTCCACAGGAGAAGCCAGAAAAAATAGACAAACCGGAACGACCAACTCGGCCAAAGACTAAAGTCGTGAAACGGCCTGCTCATAAGAAGAAAACCACTGCATCTTCTGATCCGGCCCCTGATGATGATGTGGGTAATCCGGACCTTGAGGTAGAGCTTGACTCACTTGGCTTATTTTTCATGCGCCTTATTGATGATGATATTTGTCAGGATGATGCCGAAGCCAGCCATGCTGATGTTGCAGAGGTAATTACTCTCTCTTCTGATTCAGACCCTTTGCCTTCACTAAAAATCCGTCATGCAAACCGAAAGGTTAAATTTTCTCATCCTCTTGCTTACTTGGATCCCAAATTTCTTATGAAGACCCAACAGCACGAAGCTCGCCGCACAACCCGGCACATCGGCCAGGTAGTTACCTCCGTCGGTTTACCGAACAGTCCGGTTCAGAAACGCCGTTCAGAGGTCTCTAATTTGCTTGTCAGTGCTTGTCCTAAAGCAGGCTGTTTTCGTCAACCTCTTAATCCATCTGACTCCGATTATCAGGTTATTTCCCACTCATCCTCTGGTGAGTCATCGGCTACTCAGCTGCCACCGTTCAAAACGGTGCTTGGGTAAGCTATACTTATCATAATATTTCCGGTACATCACCTTGGAACATATGCTGTATTTGACTTTGTTATTCCTTTCAGGGCCAAGCCTAGGCCGAGCAAGAAGGCTCGCCTGGATAAAGCGGCCGAGGAGGATGCCGTCCCTTAACTGGGTAAAACACCAGATCTTGAAGCGGCTATTCCTGAAGATATACCCAATGATCCATCACAGCAAGATGACAATTTTATTGCTGAAGAAAGGCCTATTGATACCTCAAGTCCTGTCAACCAGCCCACAAGCCCCATCCGGTTTGGAAGATCCACCAGTCCATCCCAGCTTGCTGACAAACCGACTGCGCCAGTGCAAACCGGTGATGCTAAGGATGATGAAGTTGTAATTACTGGCATTGGCCGTATAGAGCCCAGCAACCCTGTTGTTTTATCCAAGCATACCGCCAAAGAAGAATTTGCTGCCATGGGCAAAGGCAAGTGGAATGTTGACTTGGCAACCTATGCTGCTCTGGATGCCCAAGATCTTCATTCTGGCTACCTGAACCGGCTGTATACCAGCCGTGATTATGAAGCTAGTCTGGTGAATATGATGAAAGAGAAATTTGAGGTAACTTTCATGTACCTTTTCCTGTTTGGATATTTCAATCTTGTTAACTCTCCTAGCCCCCAAGGGCCGGTTTAGAATCTTCATCCAAACCAGGACTTGCTAATATAAATCCCAATACTTCGGAATTCGCTGATGTAGCCCCCAAGGGCTGGTTCAACTTAGTGTAGTTAAACCGGGACTTTAAGTAATTGAGATCGCAGCATCAGAATTTATTCGAGCAAATAGCCATTAGCCCCCAAGTGCCAAGTTGAATACTTGTATTGATCTTGGGACTTTATAATCAAGTGAAATATGAAGATCAAATAGGCATTTGCCCCCAAGCGCCAAGTGCATAACTTGTTATGTGGTTGGTGCTTCAATTCTTGCACTGCTTGCTGAATCATATAACTGTCTGTATGCAGGCTGAGCTGAAGACAAAAGAAAACCAAGTCGCCGATCTCCAAGAAAATCTGAAGTCCCAACAGACTGAAACCTCAAAAGCAAAAGAGGAGTTGACCAGCGCCTTAAGCGTCATGGAACAGCTTAAGAAGGATTTCAAGAAGGAGCGGGCGGATTGGGCCACTGAAAAATCCGCTTTAACCAAACGAGCAGAAGATGCCGAGGCTGCACTGAGACCGGTGGTGGACGAACTGACCAGCATAAAGCGGCACGTGCATGCCATGACTGCTGCTATCTTTGGTAAGCTGGTTTGATTGATTCAACCATCTTATAGAGCTGCCGGTTTGTTAACCCTTTGTAATATTTCAGGGACACGCATTGGTCACTTGGGGTCAGATGTGCAAAAGAAATTGAAAGCTGCCTACACATTGATTGAACAACTGTACACTAGTGCACAACGGATCATCTCTACTGCATCCCACAACAATTCGGTGCCCACTTTGATTCAGGACACTCTGAAGAGACTGTTGATGCTTCCTGCCCGGGTTGAAGAGCTGAAGAAATCTGCTGCTCGAACCGGTGTGATCAATGCCTTAATCCGGGCAAAAGCTTGGGTGCCGGATTTTGATCCTGTTGAAGCGACTCAGGGCTATCCCATCTTGAAGGAAGACGGGTCAGAGTTTAGTGAAGCGGATCTGTGAGCAATAAACCGGGAGGTGCGTCTGCTAGCTTGTCAATTGGTTGAAGAAGCAGACTTGTCTCATTATCAAGCCCAATATGACAACCAAAACAAGCGAGTATTGCACCCATTCCTGAAGCGAAAAACCTTATCCCTCCAATCCGTAAGCATACTTACGCTCCCGATATTGAACCGTCGTTGCTGATCCATGATGAAGCTGTCTTTCAAGCATTAATGGGAATCGACTGAACAACTGTTGATTTCCAGCCGCTAGGTAGAGAAGCTAAAGTTGAAGCGGCGCGGGATGATCCACAACCATCAGGCCAGGCTGGTGACCAAGCTTGAACCGGAAGCCGGTTTAAACTGCTTCTCCTTTGTGAAAAAACAATGATCTTATTTTGGGCACCGTGTTGCCTTGTAATAGGCTAGCCGATACTCTTGATTTTGATATGCCTTCATGCATAATTACTGCAACTTGTTCTTCCTTTGGGTGATGAACTTTCCAAAGTATTTTCTGCAATATAAAAATCTTAAAGTGCCACCGCGGTTGTACCGTCAGGTGGAGTATGATGTCTGCATATATGAAATCAAAATATCTGAAATTTAAGCATATGATCAAATCTTTGGCATACATAATACCTGCCATCGTTGGGCATGAAGTTGGCTTGGCTAATCTTGAAGCGGAGGTTTATAAACCCACACTGTTGGAGGATATAGCAGCTCCTGTATATATATAATGCTGGTTTACCATGTAAACCGTGCCGGGTTATAATAAAACACCGTGTTACTCCGTAATAGGATGTTAATAAAAAATTAAAACTGGGCAAATAGTCTCGGGATCAAAAATGGACCGTGTTCCGTCAATTGACAGTTTGAACCGGCTTAAAACTTTGTCGGTTTAAAAACGCAACAAAAAGAAAGAAATATCTATCAAAGAAAAATGTGAAGCAAAGGCAATGATAAAACCATTTGCAAAAAGAGGCTTTAGTTGAGTCGATCAGATGGTGTTACCATGGTCGGACACGACCAAGCTCCCGATAGGTGTAGCTGTGGTTCAAGTCAGCCAGGTCCCCAAATGAAACTGTGGCATTTATGCAGATCAAGAGGCGTGGCAATGGTTCGGGTTCGACCAAGCCCCCAAGTGATTCTGTGGCCTTAGGCCGATCAAGAGGCGTGACTGGTTCAGACGTGACCAAGTCCCCAAGTGATCTGGTGGCTCTCGCCTATCAAGAGGTGTTGCATTGGTTCGGACACGACCAAGCCCCCAAGTGATATAACATGATGCTTTGAAAAGCTAACTCAAGGGGTAAACCGGAGGCCGCTTTAGAACAACTCCGTGTAACCACACATGATGTAAAAGAACAGATACCCCGCTTTAGCTGAGGTTCTGGTTTATTATATTTAATCATATATATACATCATCGTAATATGTACATAAGTAGAGCCAATGGCTCAGGTATAGTAAGGTAGAAGATGAGCTATGTTTCACGGCCTATTGGTCTCCTCCTCTGATGTACGTGAGTCTTTATGCTCTTGAATATCGATCAGATAGTATGACCCATTGTGCAGATTCTTGCTGACCATGAAAGGTCCCTCCCAAGGTGGGGATAGCTTATGCATATTAGTCTGATCTTGGATGAGCCGAAGCAACAAATCTCCTTCTTGAAAGGTTCTGGTTCTGACTCGGCGACTGTGATAACGACGAAGATCCTGTTGGTAAATCGCCGAGCGGGCGGCTGCTATGTCACGTTGTTCATCCAACAGGTCCAAAGCGTCTTGCCGTGATGTCTCATTTTCCGCTTCAACATAAGCCGCCACACGAGGTGAGTCATGACGGATATCACTGGGGAGAACCGCCTCCGCTCCATAGACCATGAAGAACGGTGTGTATCCTGTTGATCTGTTGGGTGTAGTATTGATGCTCCATAACACAGATGGTAACTCTTCTACCCAACAACCCGGTGTTCTCTGCAAAGGAACCATAAGCCGGGGCTTGATGCCTCTCAAGATCTCTTGATTAGCCCTTTCTGCTTGACCATTGGACTGTGGGTGTGCCACTGATGAAACGTCAAGCCAGATGTGCTCCCGTTCACAGAACTCCTTCATGGCACCCTTGGACAATTGGTACCATTATCTGTGATGATACTGTGTGGAAAGCCAAACCGGAAAATCACTTTTTTGATGAACTGAACCGCCGTGGCCGCATCACACTTGCTAACAGGTTCTGCCTCCACCTACTTTGTAAACTTGTCAACCGCCACTAGGAGGTGGGTCTTCTTATCTTTGGACCTTTTGAAAGGCCCAACCATATCCAGCCCCCAAGTCGCAAACGGCCAAGTAATTGGAATCATTCTCAATTCTTGAGCCGGCACATGAGCACGTCTTGAAAACTTTTGGCAACCGTCACATCGTCTGACCAGATCCTCCGCATCAGCATGAGTAGTTAACCAATAGAAACCATGGCGGAATGCTTTAGCCACCAAAGATTTTGAACCGGCATGGTGACCACAATCTCCTTCGTGGATCTCATGCAAAATTTCACAGCCTTCTTCAGGAGACACAGAGCGTTGAAACGCCCCCGATACACTGCAATGATGCAACTCGCCATTGACAATAGTCATGGACTTGGACCATCGGATTATCTATCGGGCCAGAGTCTCATCTCCTAGTAACTCACCCCGGTTCATGTATGCTAGGTAAGGAAGCGTCCAATCCGGAATGACATGAAGAGCTGCTACCAATTGAGCCTCCGGATCAGGAATAGCCAAATCCGCTTCACCAGGGAGCTTGACCGACGGGTTGTGCAGCACATCCAGAAAAACATTGGGCGGGACCGGTTTGCGCTGAGAGCCCAGCCAGCTTAAAGCATCCGCCGCTTCATTCTTCCGTCGGTCCACGTGGTCCACCTGATAGCCTTTAAAGTGACCTGCAACAATATCCACCTCACGACGATATGCTGCCATGAGTGGGTCCTTGGAATCCCAAGTGCCAGATACTTGTTGAGCCACGAGGTCTGAGTCACCAAAGCACTTAACTCGACTTAGATTCATCTCTTTAGCCATCCGGAGACCATGGAGCAAGGCTTCATACTCAGCTGCATTGTTAGTACAAGGGAACATTAAGCGGAGAACGTAACAAAACTTATCACCTCATGGGGAAGTTAATATGACTCCAGCCCCCGAGCCTTCCAATTGCCTGGATCCGTCAAAATGGATGGTCCAATATGTGTGATCCAGCTTTTCTTCAGGTGCTTACAATTCTGTCCAATCATTGATGAAATCAACAAGTGCTTGAGACTTAACCGCCGTTCGAGGCACATACTTCAACCCGTGCGGCCCAAGCTCTATAGCCCACTTGGCAATCCGGCCAGTCGCTTCCCGGTTCTGGATGATATCCCCCAAGGGAGCAGAACTAACCACCGTAATGGGGTGCCCTTGGAAGTATTGCTTAAGCTTCCGGCTTGCCATAAAAACTCCGTATACCAGCTTCTGCCAATGCGAATACCTTTGCTTGGACTCAATGAGTACCTCGCTGATATAATAGACCGGACGTTGAACCGGATGCTCCTTACCTGCCTCTTTTCGCTCCACCACAATAGCCACACTGACCGCACGAGCATTAGCAGCAACATATAGCAGTAACGGCTCCTTGTCAATGGGAGTGGCGAGCACAGGCGGATTGGCCAATTGCCGCTTTAAGTCCTCAAATGCTTTATCAGCAGCAGAACTCCAGACGAATTGATCTGTCTTCTTCAACATCTAATACAAAGGGATTGCCTTCTCACCAAGGCGACTGATAAACCGGCTTAACGCGGCAATCCGGCCTGCCAGGCGTTGAACATCATTGATACACTTCGGTTTAGCCAGGGAGGTGATGGCTGTGATCTTCTCCGGATTAGCCTCGATTCCCCTGTTGGACACCAGAAAACCCAATAACTTGCCTGCCGGTACACCAAAGACGTACTTGGCCGGATTAAGCATCATCTTGTACGTCCACAGGTTATCAAAGGTTTCCTTCAAGTCGTCAACCAGAGTCTCCTTCTCCCTTGACTTAACCACGATATCATCCACGTAAGCATGTACATTACGGCCAAGCTGCTTGTGAAGACAATTTTGTACGCACCGTTGATAAATTGCCTGGGCACTCTTGAGCCCAAAGGGCATAGATACATAGCAGAAGTCTCCAAAGGGAGTTATGAATGCCGTCTTCTCCTGGTCCTTAACTGCCATTTTGATCGGATGATAGCCAGAATATGCATCCAAAAAACTCAAACGCTCACAACCCGCCATAGCATCAATAATGTGATCAATACGGGGGAGGGCAAAAGGATCTGCTGGACAAGCCTTATTAAGATCTGTGTAATCCACACACATGCGCCAGGTGCCATTTTTCTTAAGGACCAGCACCGGATTGGCAAGCCACTCAGGGTGGAAAACTTCAATAATAAAGCCAACTGCTAAGAGCCTGGCTACCTCTTCTCCAATCGCCTTGCGTCTTTCTTCGTTAAACCAGCGGAGGAACCGTTTTACCAGTTTGTATTTAGGATCCACATTAAGGGTGTGCTCAGCGAGTTGCCTCGGTACACCTGGCATGTCAGAGGTCTTCCATGCAAAAATGTCCCGATTCTCACGGATGAACTCGATGAGCGCGCTTTCCTATTTCGGATCCAAGTTGGCACTGATGCTGAACTGCTTGGACGAATCGCCAGGCACGAAGTCAACAAGCTTAGTTTCAGCTGCCGATTTGAACTTCAGGGCCAGATCATGCTCCGTAGTTGGCTTTTTTAATGGAGTCATGTCCGCCGGATCAACATTGTCCTTATAATACTTCAGCTCCTCGGTGGCACAAACCGACTCTGCATAGGCCGCATCTCCTTCCTTGCACTCCAAAGCGATTTTACGGCTTCCGTGAACCGCTATTGTCCCCTTGTGACCCGACATCTTGAGCTGCAAATACACATAACGGGGCCGTGCCATAAACTTGGCGTAGGCCGGTCGCCCAAATAGGGCGTGATATGGACTTTGGATTTTCACCACTTCAAATGTCAATGTTTCCAACCTGGAATCATAATCATCTCCGAAAGCCACTTCCAGAGCTATCTTACCAACATGATATGCTGACTTGCCAGGTACCACACCATGGAACACCGTATTGGACGGTTTGAGATTTTTATCTGTTAGTCCCATACGACGGAAGGTCTCATAATACAAGATATTAATGCTGCTCCCTCCATCCATGAGCACCTTGGTGAACTTGTAACCTCCCACCTGAGGCGCCACCACCAGAGCCAACTGACCCGGATTATCAACCTGGGGAGGGTGATCCTCTCTGCTCCATATGATTGGCTATTCAGACCAGCGTAGATAACGGGGCATGGCCGATTCAACAGAGTTGACTGCCCGCCTCTGAACCTTCCGGTCTCGCTTGTCCAAGCTAGTGGTGAAGACATGGTACTGCCCACTATTCAATTGCTTTGGGTTGCTCTGGTAACCCGACTGTTGCTGCTGCTGGTTGTAACCACCCTGGTTGTTCTGATTATTTTGATTGTTATGTCCGCCCGGATTACCATTAAATCCTGAACCGGAATTTCCTCCACCGTAACCCGGCCCGGATCCTGAGCCACCGCCGGAGCCGTGATCATACCGGAAAGCATTAGAATTCTTGAACTCCTGCATAATGAAGCAATCCTTCCAAAGGTGGTTTGCTGGCACTTCCTTCGTCCCATGCTTTGGACAGGGCTGGTTCAATAGATAATTTAAGCGGTCCGGGTTAGGGTTAGGCACTCCACCGCGATTCGGCGGTTTACCCTTGCGTCGCTGACCTTTGTCCTGCACATTGGTATTAGCCACGAAATCCATGTTGCCATCCGCTTTACGCTTGCCTCCGCTACCATTACCTGTTGAGTGTTGTTGCTGACCTTTGGGGTTGCTGTTCTTCTTTCCCTTCCCTGTCTTGTCATCATCAGACTTGGGATCCTTGGTACTATCAGAATCAGCATACTTTACCAAGGAAGCCATGAGGGTCCCCATGTCAGTGCAATGGCGCTTCATCCGTCCCAACTTCAGCTTTAGGGGCCCAAACCGGCAGTTGCCTTCTAGGGTTATAACCGCGGTGTCAGCGTTGATGCGGTCTGATGAATGCAGAACCTGCGAGACCCGGCGCACCCAATGAGTCGTTGATTCTCCTTCCTCCTGGACATAGGCAGCTAAGTCCACTATTGACATAGGCTGCTTACATGTATCCTTGAAGTTACTAATAAACCGGGCTCGTAATTGGGCCCATGAACTGATAGCATTGGCCGGTAAGCTTTTTAACCAAGTGCGGGCCGTTCCTTCAAGCATCATGGTGAAGTACTTCGCACATGCCGCATCATCCACATCAAGCATCTCCATGGCCATCTCATAGCTCTCCACCCATGTCTCTGGGGGTTGATCCGCCGTGTAATTTGGTACCTTGCGCGGGCCCTTGAAATCCTTGGGCAGGCGCACATTGCGTAAAGCTGGGACAAGGCAAGGCACCCCCAAAGAACTAGAAGTAACACCAGGTTCGACCGAGATAGTTGGACGAACCGGCGTAAGCTGCCGAGCCTGATACTGTACGGCTAACTCGGCCTCCCTGCGCGCTCGGGCCCGGTCCACCACTTCCTGAGCGTTATCAGCACCACCCGCCGGGTTGTTGCCGCGGGGTGCTCCCCGTCCTTCATTACTTGACACGGATGGTTCATCCATACGCCTGCTATAGCTCCGGCTTGGACGAGGGGTCGAGTGGATCCGGTCGCAGCTGTACGAGTATGCTTCCTGTTGGACCAAAGCTGTCCAAAGAAGCTCCTTGACCTGTCGCGTCTCTACCGCCTGCGGTGAGTCGCCTTCAATTGGAATGGCCTCCAGTCGTGCAGCAGCGGCAACGAGATTGTCCATTGGGTTGGAGTAGTGACCCGGAGGTGTTGAAACAGCCTGAGGTATAACAGTGTTTTGACGAGGCAGATCCATCAGACGGGGCTGAACCGGCGCGTCGGTCCCAGGAGCTTCCGCCCGATTTACCTCCAGCGGATCACTGGTTCCTGCTCCTGGGGTGTTGAAAAGGTCTCTGGCCTCGAAAACCGAAGGCAGACAGGATCGGTACTTCCTCTTCATGACTTCATGCGACGCGTCCTGGTCCAACATGAGCCTGTAGGCTTGTGCGTCTAAAGCGGCCCACTCTGCGGTCATCCTGGCATTCTCAGCTGCCAGGTCCGCCTTGGCCTGGGTGATCTGTTCCTTCACCTTTGCAATCTCCGCATTGTGGACGTCCTGATCCGCCGGGTTAGCTTCTGCCATAAGCACAGCCAATGCATCAAATAGATATGATAGAACTTGAGCCGGCGGGCGTACAGAGCTTCCTGCCCTGGCAGCCGTCGCCGCTACTGAACCGGAGGTTATTGGCGCAGCGGTCAAAGAATGAAGCGCTGCTTGTGTGCCGGCCATGAATATTCCAACTCGGTTGGGTAGATCAGAGGGGTCTGGAATACTGTCGCCATCGGAACAACCCCAAATCCAGCCATCTTGTAGCTGATATAGAGATTCGGTTTCTCCGGTTGATGACTCGTCGCCGGAATAAACGACGGTCTCACCGCGAGATTCCGATCCATCCTCGTAACTTCCTCCATGGATGACTCCCACGAAGGCACACTTCACGGCCGGTTTAACCCGGGCGGACCGTGCACGCTGAGCCGTTTCGACGAGGTCGGTGCAGATGTCCGGCTCAGGGCCCGGTTCACCGATCTTGCCGATGAAAACGTGTATGCCACCAAAGGGGACCCGGTATCCATACTCAACTGAGCCGGCCTCGGGGCCCCAGCCTGCATCATCGATGTAGAGCTTGCCGCGATGACTCTTAGTCATCCGGCCCACAGCGTATCCCTCGAGTCCTTCAAAGCGGCCCTCCAAGAACTTGAAACCATCGTGCGATAGCCCCACGGTGGGTGCCAACTATCGTGGTTTTGTCACGACAGATGTCCTCGTGAAAGGACTTAGTCGTGGAGCCATCGCAACGGGTTAGCTTGAAGGGGTTAAAGCAGACACAGGGACGCAAGAGAGTTTATACTAGTTCGGCCCGTTCGATGAAGGTAAAAGCATACGTCTAGTTGTGATGGAATTGATGGGGTTTCGATGACTAGGGAGCAAACAAGCTTCGCCTAAGTCTCGAGTTGTTGTCTGTTGTTCTTGAACCGCCGCCGGGTCGTCCCCTTATATACATGGGTGACGCCCGTTAGTTCACAGAGTCCCAATACCAGCTCATAGATGTGTCCGGTTTGGTCTCTACTTATTCCTAACTTACAGTACAAGTTACATACCAACGCTGGTTTACGGTTACAGGCCTTGAAACGACTATGGGCCTTGAGCCCTCATCTGCCTTCTTGGGCTTTAACATAGTTAACTACTGACGAAGTTAACCCGGCCCAGATAGGCCGGTTTACGCCCAGTAGTGATATCCCCAACAGGGCCCCTGTCGGCGGGCCTCCCCATCGTTCTCCGTCCCCTGTTGCCAACGCCGCCACCGGCCCGATGGCAAATGAGCAGCAGGCCTGCTCACTGCACCCCTCGGGGCGGCGAGACGGCCGCACCGCCACCCCGTCGCTGACTTCGGCCGGCTCGTCGTCTCACGCTCGCCGCCCACCCACAGACGCACAGGCCACGCTGCTCATGGCACGCGAGCTCCTGCGTTACCGCCCGGTCGACGACCTCTACGAGGACTGGTTGGACCGCATCGACGAGCTTGTCAGCACTGCTGGAGGCTCTCCTGCACCATCCCTCTCGCTGCCTCGCCCACCTCTAGCTGCGGGAGATGTAGCTCACGGAGCACCTCCGCCTCCTACGCACCAAGACGGTGCGTTCACGCCGAGACGCGCGACTCATGAAGCACCTCCGCCTTCTCCGCGTCAAGACAGCGTCCTCGCCCCAAGACGTGTGGTTCTGCAGCGTGATCCACCGCACTGTGTGCCCGCGCACGAGGAAGGAAGCTGCCGAGAGGTTCCCCGGCCGCAAGAAAATGCTCCATCGCTCCTGGTGCCACGACAAGACCGCGTGCGGCCTGTGGCGGCGGTGCGCGGGCATCAAGGGCAGGCTTTGCCCCTGCAGAGGGCCCCGGTGGCCACCGCGGGCTGCCGGGCTCTCGTTCCCGAGCTGTGTAGAGTCATCTGGCCAGGCAAGTTCAAGCCGGACCTGCCTCCACGCTACGACGGCACCCCCGACCCCGCAGAGCTCCTGCAGCTTTACGAGCTGAGCACCGAGGAGGCCAATGGCGACGAAAAGGTCATGGCGAACTGGTTTCCCATGGCTCTCAAGGACGGCGCCCGCTAGTGGCTCCTGAACCTGCCTCTAGGCTCGATCTCCTCCTGGGGTGAGATGCGCGACCGCTTCGTCGCCAACTTCTAGGGCACACACGACTAACCTCCGGCCGCGGGTGACCTGCGCCGCATCAAGCAACAGCCGGGAGAGACCCTACAGAAGTACATCCAGCGCTTCAACATCGTGCGTCTCAAGATCCCCAAGGTAACGGACGAGGCCATCATCTCAGCATTTTCCGATGGCGTCTGTGACATCAAGATGAAGGAGGAGCTCGCTATCCATGAGGAGCTATGCACAACTTTGGAGTTGTTCAACATAGCAACCAAGTGTGCAAGAGCTGAGGAGGGGCATCTCTCCCTCCCCGAGCTCCCTGCAGCAGATCCAGAGGAGAAGAAGGCCAAGGTCAAGGATGTGAAGCGCAAAGGAGTGGCCGTACTCGTGGCAGAGCCAGACACAAAGCGCAGCCGGGACCTCCCGAGTCGTCCAAGGACATCCGTATGTTCTGCGCCTTCCACAACGTGCGTAGTCACAACACCAACGATTGTCAAGAGCTTAGGGCCATTCGAGATGGACGCTTCGATCGACGCCCCGAGTGCAACGACCGGGGCTACGACCGAGGAAGTGGACGAGGTGGAGGACGTTGGGATGACCACGGGCCCCGCCAGGAGTGGCACGACCAGCCTCGCGAGGACCGCTAGTAGGACCAGCCTCGTGAGGGCGCCTGGAGGGACCAACCTCGCAAGGACCGTCCTCAAGGCAATCCTGGTCTACCTCCACTGCCGCCGCCGCCAAGGAGGAATGACGGCCACCAACAGGACAAAGGGGTTGGGGGCTTCCAGGAGCCGCGCGCCATTGCTTGCATCTTGGGTGGTGCTCAGGCCCCGGCTTCCCAGCGCATCTTCAAGCAGTTCTCTCGCGAGGTGAATGCAGCCCTCCCCAAGCTCGAGGCCCCACGCCCACTCAGATGGTCCAAGTATGCCATCACCTTTAGCTCGGCGGACCAACTCAAATGCACGGCAACCGCCGACGTCATCCCGATGCTCTGTTCACCCGTCATCAACAATGTCCAAGTCACCAAGACCCTCATCGATGGCGGCGCATGGCTCAGTGTCCTGTCCGTCGAGACGTTCGACAACCTTCAAGTGCCATACGATCAGCTTCAGCCCATCAAGCCCTTCTCAGGAGTGACTGACGGCTCCACCACCCCGATAGGGCAAGTTTGTCTCCCTGTCACCTTCGGCGCGACAACTACCACACCGAGCTCGTGGACTTTGACGTCGCCCACATCCGCCTGCCGTACAATTCCATCCTCAGGTACCCAGTGCTAGCCAAATTCATGGTAGCCACCCACCATGGCTACAACGTCCTCAAGATGCCGGGAAGCAGCGGAATCATCACAGTCCCCTGCGAAGAAAGAGACGCGGTGTGCTCCCTCGAGCGCGCCTTCCAAGCCGCAGCAGTCGAAGACCCTGACAACGCATGTGTGCAGTACCCTCCTGAGGCCAACCCCAAGAAGAAGAAGCAGCTACTCCGCACTAGGCCTCAGGGGAGCGGCGCCTCTAGCGGCGCCACCTCAGGATCAGCGCCCCGCGCCTAGGGCGCCTCCCTCCCTCGCATAGGAAGGCGCGCCCGGCGCCCTCCTCGGGCAGGGCTCGGGGGCTCTCTTCCGGAGGGCCTCTGACCTGGCTAAGATCACGAGGGAGGCGCTCGGGCACCACATGGAGGCGTGCTTTGCAGCATGTTTCCCTCAGGAGGGCACCGACGAGGAGCGCCCGACGCTCAGGAGTTCATCGTCAAGACCCCTCAGGAGCTTCAGGAAGCAAGGGTAATGCACGGCGACCACCGCCCACCCGGTGTAGCTCCCCACCCAGGCGAGGGTGGTGAGCTGCGTGTCTGCATCAACATCCTAGGGCTCAACAGGGCCACGTCTCAGGAGCGCTTCTGGCCTTTGCGTGCTGGTCGGTGTGAGGGTCCACCTCACAGCTATGTGTGCATGCCGTTCGGCCTACCGAGCGCCACAACCGCCTTACAGCACAATCTACGACGCATCTTGGCGACCCAGGAAGCCAGGCATCACGCGGTCCTGGTGGAGATGGAGACGGTCCTCAGGAGGCCACTTGAGCCCCCAGAACCTCCCGAGGCTCAGGGTCTCGATGGCTCGTGAGGAGCGACTTCTTCAGCGCGCGCCTTCAGCTACCCCAACACTCCTTCGACAACCAAACCAGGTGAAATTTTCGAAGTTCATTCAGCTGGGAGCACCCCTCGGGCTGCATTATTCCCAGGTCGCATGGACATGTCCCTGTGGCATGTATCCACTTGCATCTTTAGTTTACCCTGCTAGGGGTGCCCCTCGGGCTGCACCTTCCCCAGGCCGCTCGGGTCCGATCCAGTGGCATGTATCATTCTTGCATTTACCTCAGCTAGTTTGCTTTCCATGCATAAGCTATCTATCGTCAGTACCTGCTTGATTGCCGCCCACCGCGGGAGCCGCGCGCGGATCATCTTTCTTCAGCATGCTCCACATAAGAAGGCTAGGCACGGCGTTTGTGCTGGGGTCCATCCCTGCAGCGTCGATAAATCCAACAGCTGAGCTCTGTCTGGCGGGCCGGCCCCATTCACGTCACCTCCTGGGGTCTTTGGTGCTTCGCCTTCTCGTGCGATAACCTCAGGAGATTCGATCGACGCAGGTTGTCTAAACATCTCGCAGGACCACCGCAGTCAACAAGAACCAAGACCAGGCGCAACCCGCCTTGAGGTAGGGCCTCATGAGTCCCACGCTGGCTCACGAGTGCCCAGACACACCTCGTCTAGCCCTACCGTGCAAGCCACATGTCAGGGCGGGGCTGTACACGCCCCGGGGGCTCTCCGTAGTAGGGAGTCCCCTCCCATGTGCCAGTGGAAGCGTCATGCTCCGTGCTGGCAGTCGACACTATCGAGGAGCGGCTATGCCCGTGCAACTACAGAAGCGCTATGCTCCGCGCTGGTGAGAAACAACTGAGGGTGGCCTCATGGCCGTATCAACCTCAGGGAGCCTCCGAGCTCAGTGTCTGGCCTCATCGCAACACCTCCCGTCGGGAGAGTCGCGCAAGGGGGCTGGGCATGGGGGCTGCACTCGGGTCGCGCCCAAGCGTACGCCACCCTGCCAGGTCCCTCGGACGTGGTCATCGCGCGCCCTCCCAAGCGGAGCCAAGGTACGAAGGTCGTTTGAATGTCAAGGGGGATTCCTAAGCATCGCGACTCAGGAGCCTAACTGACCACGTAACCCCTCACTCCTTGGTCCGTCCTGGTGATCCGGACGGCCCAATGGCGGCTGAGGTATGCACGGGTGTTGGTGTCAAAACCGGCGGATCTCGGGTAGGGGGTCCCGAACTGTTCGTCTAAGGTCGATGGTAACAGGAAACAAGGGACACAATGTTTACCCAGGTTTGGGCCCTCTCTATGTATGTAATACCCTACTTCCTTCTTGATTGATCTTGATGAATATGAGTATTAAAAGAGTTGATCTACCACGAGATCATAATGGCTAAACCCTAAAAGTCTAGCCCGTGTGACTATGATTATGAGTATCTCTTTCTACGGACCTAGCCCTCCGGTTTATATAGACACAGGAGGGATCTAGGGTTACATAAGGTCAGTTACAGAGAAAGGAATCTTCATATTTGGACGCCAAGCTTGCCTTCCACGCCAAGGAGAGTCCCATCCGGACACGGGTAGAGTCTTCGGTCTTCGTATCTTCACAGCCCATCAGTCTGGCCCATGTCTAATAGGTCGGACGCCCAAGGACCCCTTAGTCCATGACTCCCTCAGTAGCCCCCTGAACCAGGCTTCAATGACAAGGTGTCCGGCGCACAGATTGTCTTCGGCCTTGCCAGGTGGGTTCCCCTTTCCGAATACTCCAAGATAGTCTTCGGACACAATGAACGTGTCCGGATCTGCAACACAAGTACCACACACAACCGCAGAGAATATAATATTACATGAGTTCAATCCACTGACAACTTTTTGTAATGTGACATCACGTCTGCTTGGTCATCATTTTGAACCGTTTTCCGTCTGCCGTTCCACGTTTTGAGACGCAGTTTTAATAGGCACATCTTGTCGAAGCAGAGATCGTGTCCCCTTATTGCGGGATTCTCATCAATACGGGCATGGGTAATATAACCGTGCCATTTACACAACCCTTGGGAACAGGCGAGTTTTAAGGCGAGTGGGGAGGCGCTTGATATTCACTGCCTTTATAAGGAGATAATGATTCCCTTTCTTCACCCACACCTTCTCTCTTTCTCTGTCCTTCAATTCTCGAGCTCCAGCGCCCAAGTCCTCATTCTTTCCGTCTCAAGGAAGCACTCAGCCATGTCCGGATCCGGAGGGCAAGGCAAGTGGATGGCCTCCTCTTTTAGGGAGAAGGACATCACCAAGCTTCGGGAGGCTGGGTATCTGGCGAAAAAAATCGCCCACCGGCTTCCAGCCAAGGGGAAATCGTCCCCACCCCGAAGCCCAATGAGAGGGTGGTGTTCATCCCTCATTTCGTCCGCGGGTTAGGGTTTCTTCTCCACCCTTTCGTCCATGGGCTTATGTTCTATTACGAGCTAGATTTCTGTCGGTGTTCTGGGAACGGGGGTCCCCAGCCTTGCCTGCCTTGCGGCCTGCGGCGTGGCTCAAAGGGGGGCCCAGCGCGGCCCATCTTTACCAACACAAACCCAAGACCCTCGTGAGGGGCCAAGCCTCGCGGGGCGGACGACGCGGAGCTTCCTCAAGCACGGTCTCATCAGGCTGGCTCGTGAGGAGGCAGAGAGATCAAGGCGGGGTACCTCACAAGGTGCCTGTGACGCAAGCCATGACGACCAAGGGCGCCAGGCGGGTGCCAGCCTGTACAGTGTCCTCCTTTCCTCTTTGGTGCAAAGGGGGCAAGCACAGCCGCGGAGTACCGAGGCATCAGGCAAAGGTTGCCGTTTCGGTGCAACAAGACCAAGACCAGGAGGACTACAAGACGGAGGTCATCGTGGAGCCCAAGACGGCGTCATCACCAGAGCTTTGTGCAGGCGAAGACTACTTTTGTCAGGATAGCTGGTACTAGCTGTCCCCTTTCAAATTAGCCTGCCATTGTTGGCTCCCTTCCCGCTCGATATTTGGGAAGAGGACCAGGGCCTCTATAAATAGGACCAGCCACCCGCAAGAGCGGAGCTGGGTGAGAAGTGAGAGGTGGGAGATCAAAATCTGAGAGAGAGAGAGAGAAGGGTGACTGAACTCCTCCCAGCAGTTCATCCCCCCAGCCAAGAATAGACCCTCGCGAGGCTGTTCTTCCTTGTATTGTCATCATCATCAGCCCTAGAGGCAATCCACCACACCACACACTGGAGTAGGGTATTACACCACAACGGTGGCCCGAACCAGTATAAACCTTGTGTCCCTCGTGTTATTCTTTCCATAGCTTAGACCTTAGCGAGGCGGAGGGGCGCAGGTAGGTAGGAGGCGAAATCTCCGCGCGCACCCCAGTGTTCGAACCTCAAGGGTCTGCCGGAACCCAAAATCCGACATTTGGCGCGCCAGGTAGGGGGTGCACCGGAGTTTTCTCTTCCACCACCGCCACGGCCTACCTCGCGATGAGTAGCGCGTCGCCCGCTCCGGCCGCCGGCGCCAGCACAGGGGCCAGGGGGCTCCGAGCCCTGGCCCCAGCCCCGCAACGGGTACGGTGGCCGGACAAGTTCAAGACAACGACGCTGCCGCGCTACGGTGGCATGACAGATCCGCTGGCCTTCTTGCTGGCGAGCGAGGAGGCCCTCCTCGAAGTCGGAGGCGACGATAGGGTCATGGCCAATTGGCTCCCCATGGCCCTCACTGGTGCTCTGCGCACATGGCTGCCCCGCCTGCCGGCAACCTCCCTGGCCTCTTGGGAAGAGCCCCGCAGCCTCTTCCCCGCCCATCGCGCTACACCGACACCCCCGGTCGTCGCGGCCCTCCTGGGTGGCTCGCAGGCGCCGCCCACAAGTCACCACGTCAAGCCGTTCATCCGCCGGGTCAGCGCCGCTTCCACGCGGCAGGGGGCTCTCCCGGACTGGGCGGCACCCAAGGCCGGCCTGACCTTCAGCTCGGAGGACCACCCCTCCAACTCGGCCTGCTCGGGTGCGCTCCCCATGTTGTGCACCCCCACCATCTGCCAGGTAGCCGTCACCAAAACTCTCATCGATGGCGGTGCGAGCCTCAGCGTGCTCTCAGTCAAGGTCTTCAACCTCCTCTGCATACCCCTGGAACGGCTGCAACCCAGCCGACCCTTCTCAGACGTTGGGGGCGGTATCCAGCTCCTTGGGACAGATCCGGCTCCCAGTAACCTTCGGCACCTACAACAACTTCCGCACGGAGCTGGTCGACTTCGACATCGCCCCCATCGGCCTCCCCTACAACGCCATCCTCGGCTACCCAGCACTGGCCCAGTTCATGGCCGCGACGCACCCGGCGTACAACCTCATGAAGATGCCCGGGAGCAGTGGTGTCCTCACTGTGCATGGGGACACCAGAGACGCGCTGCGGGTGCTCAAGATCGCCTTCAAGACGGCGGCGTCGGCACGGCCCACCGACTTGGAGACCCCCGAGCCCAAGGGGGCTGCACCTGCCAAGAAGAAACAGTTGTTCACCCAAGACAAGAAAGAAACCAAGCAGACACCCGTCGATGAGGACGGGTCCACCAACGCCACTTTCACCATAGGCGCCAACCTCGAACCCGAGCAGGAGGAGGCCCTGGTCGGGTTCCTGCACGCAAACAAGAAGGTATTCGCTTGGGAGCCTGACCAGTTGGCAGGGATCCCTAGGAGTGTAATCGAGCATCACCTCAACGTGTGCCCCAATGTGCGCCCTGTGAAGCAGAAGGCCGGGCGGTAGTCCACAGAAAAGCAGGCCTTCATCGTCCAAGAGACCCACAAATTAGAAGCCGCTGGGGTCATTCGCGAGGTCTGATACCCGGATTGGTTGGCCAACCCTGTCGTTGTGCCAAAGAAGGGAGGGAAGGAGCGCATGTGTGTCCACTTCACCAACCTCAACAAAGCATGCCCGCAAGATCCATTCCCGCTCCCCCCGCATCGACCAGATCGTCGATTCCACCGCGGAATGCGACCTGCTATGCTTCTTGGATGCCTTCTCTGGGTATCACTAGATCAAGATGGCGGTAGAAGACGTCGAAAAGACAGCTTTCCTAACCCCGTGTGGGGTGTAATGCTACACATGCATGCCATTCGGGCTGTGCAACACAGGGGCGACCTTTCAGCGGCTGATGCACATCACCTTGGGCCCGCAGCTCGGGAAGAATGTTGACGCTTACATCGATGACATTGTGGTAAAGTATCGGGAGGCCAGGACCCTGATACAAGACCTGGAAGAAACCTTCACGAGCCTCAACACAGTGAGCCTACGGCTCAACCCAGAGAAGTGTGTGTTCGGAGTCCCCTCGAGCAAGCTCTTGGGTTTCCTCGTGTTCCACCGAGGCATCGAGGCTAACCCGGAAAAGGTCAAGGCGGTGGAAGACATGAGCCCGCCAAAGACCCTCAGAGAAATACAGAAGCTCACTTGGCGCGTGACCGCGCTGGGACGCTTCATCTCCAGGTTGGGGGAACGAGCGCTGCCCTTCTTCCAGCTGATGAAGAAAAAGGGACCCTTTGAGTGGACTGAAGAGGCCGACAGGGCGTTCCAGGACCTCAAGAGATACCTGACCAGTCCACCGGTCATGGTGGCTCTGCACCCTCAAGAGCCCCTGGTGCTTTACCTCGCCGCCACTCCCTACTCCACCAGCGCAGCCCTGGTGGCGGTTAGAGAGGGGCGTCGAATCAAAACCGCGACAGCAGCCCGAGACAAGGCAGAATAGGAACAAGGAAGGCCCGCAGAAACCGCCGCCGTGGCTGAGGAGGATCAGCCGCCGCAGAGGAGTGCACCGGGGGCGGAAGAGGCCCCCCTCTCAGATGCCCAGCTCAGGAGGCCTCATCGCTTCAAGAGGCACCAGGGTCTCCGAAGGGAGCCGCCCGCACTGACGCACCCAACCTCATTGAGCACCCAGTATACTTCGTCAGCACGGTGTTGCGGGATGCGAGGGCACGGTACCCCATGCCTCAGAAACTCCTCCTCGCGCTACTGGTGGCCTCGCGCAAGTTGCGGCACTATTTTCAGGGTCACCCCATCAAGGTCGTCTTGTCATACCCCCTGGAGAGAGTGCTCAGGAGCCCTAACTCAGCTGGAAGGGTCGCTGAGTGGAACATAGAACTGCAAGCGTTTCAGCTCGAATTCAGCACGACCAGAGTCATCAAGGGAGCAGCGTTGGCAGATTTTGTGGCAGAATGGACGGAGGCACCAGGCCTCAAGGCCAACGAGGATCGGTCCCTCTCCCCGGGAAGCGAGGCGCCGGAAGGTTGGGTCATGTACTTCGATGGGGCGTTCTCCAGGCATGGCGCTGGGGCTGGGGCGGTGCTTATATCGCCCACTCAGGACAAGCTCTACTACGCTATACAACTCTGTTTCCAGCAAGGTGAAAAGGTCTCCAACAACATAGCAGAGTATGAAGGCTTAATAGCAGGCTTGAAGGCCGTAGCTGCCCTGGGAGTGAAACGCCTCACCATCAAGGGCGATTCGCAGCTCCTTGTCAATTTCTCCAACAAGGTGTACGAGCCGAAAGATGAACACATGGAAGCCTACCTCGTGGAGGTCCGCAGGATGGAGAAGCAGCTCTGGGGGTTGGAGTTGCAGCATGTGCCCCGTGGCACCAATCAGGAGGCCGACGACATCGCCAAACGGGCGTCCAGGCGGTTACCTCAGGAGCCTAGCGTTTTCAAGGAGCGGCTCTTCAAGCCCTCAGCCCTGCCGTCAATGTCAAACACGGCTCAGCCTCGGGAGGAGCTCCCCCAGCCACCTGCCTCAGGAGCTCCGGCTTGTGGCTCGGCCTCAGGAGCACGCCTGCTCCTGACGATGGAACCTCAGGAGGGATGCTGGATCACGGAGCTCCAGAGTTACTTAACGCAAGGGACCCTGCCGGAGAAGGAGGAGGAAGCGGAGGGAGTGGCACGCCAGGCCACGTCAGACTGCATCAAGGATGGGGAGCTCTACCGGAAGCGACCAAACGATGTATCCCTGCGCTGCATCTCCAAGGAGCAAGGGAAGGAACTACTGGAAGATATACATGGCGGAGACTATGGACATCATTCATCGTCACGGACCCTCGTCGGCAAGGCGTTCCGCAGTGGGTTTTATTGGCCCACCGCGCTCAATGACGCCGTCGAATTAGTGAAAGCTTGTGAGGCCTGCCAGTTCCACGCCAAGCAGATCCATTAGTCAGCAGGAGGCCTGCAGACTATACCCCTTTCGTGGCCATTCGCAGTCTGGGGGCTGGACATCTTGGGCCCGTTTCCTCTGGCGCCAGGGGGCTACCACTACCTCTACGCCGCCGTGGACAGGTTCACCAAGTGGGCTGAAGTAGAGGCTGTCCGCACCATTCCCGCGGGTTCCGCGGTCAAGTTCATCAAGGGCATCGTGAGCCGGTTCGGGGTGCCGAACCGCATCATCACGGACAACGGTTCGCAGTTCACCAGTAACCTCTTCAAAACATACTGTGCTAACCTTGGAACGCAGATATGCTACGCTTCGGTGGCGCACCCCCGAAGAAACGGCCAGGCCGAGCGAGCCAATGCGGAGGTCCTGAGGGGCGTCAAGACCAGGACGTTAAAGAAGAAGCTGGAGGCCTGCGGCAGAGGTTGGTACGACGAGCTTCAGTCCGTGTTGTGGTCCATCCGCACAACCGCGACCAAGCCGACTGGAGAGACCCCATTCTTCCTAGTCTACGGAGCCGAAGCGGTCCTCCCTCACGAGGTCAGACGTCGCTCCGCGCGGGTCCTGGCGTTCGACGAGGCGCAGCAGTACGCCATGCGGGGGATGGACCTCGTGCTGGGGGAGGAACGTCGCCGAGAAGTCGCGCTGCGAGTGGTGAGGTACCAACAAGCACTGCGACGATATCACTGCCGCAACATCCGCCCCAGAACTCTTGAGGTAGGAGACCTCGTGCTCAGGCGGGTTCTCTCCAGGGAGGGGCTGCACAAGCTCTCTCCCATGTGGGAGGGCCCGTTCAAAGTTGTTCATGTTTCCAGGCCCGGCTCCGCACGCTTGGAGACTCAGGAGGGGGTGCCGGTCCAGAACGCATGGAACATCCAGCACCTCCGGAGGTTCTACCCCTAAAAAGGCCCAGAGCCTGTGAAGAAGACGAATGCCTGTGAACCTGTCGCGTTTTGGAAAAGGCCCGGAGCCTGTGAAGAAGGCGAATGCCTGTGAAGCTGTCACGTTTTGGAAAAGGCCCAGAGCCTGTGAAGAAGGCAAATGCCTATGAAGCTGTCGCGTTTTGGAAAAGGCCCGGAGCCTGTGAAGAAGGCGAATGCCTGTGAAGCTGTCGCGTTTTGGAAAAGGCCCAGAGCCTGTGAAGAAGGCGAATGCCTGTGAAGCTCTCGCGTTTTGGAAAAGGCCCGGAGCCTGTGTAGAAGGCGAATGTCTGTGAAGCTGTCGCGTTTTGGAAAAGGCCTGGAGCCTGTGAAGAAGGCCAACGCCTGTGAAGCTCGCCGCCCGTGACACTCTCACGTAATAATGAGTTGGGGCTGTACACGCCTCGGAGTCTCAGGAGCGCCGGCCTCAGGCCCTGGGGCTCCCTCCCACGCCCAGTGGCAGCACTTAGCTCCGCGCTGGTAAGAAGACGTCGAAGACTAGATTAGGTGCCAGACGCAGCTTTTCATTTGCTTTCCGCAGTTGGCTTGTTCTTTCTCGTTCGGAGTTTTATTGAAGTTGTTGCCGTCTTTGGCTTGTGGTTCTTCGACTTTTCACTCTCCTGCCTCGATTTCTCTTGGGCAAGGCCTCACGAGGGGGGGGGGCAGCCGAGCGCCCTCGCGAGTGTTCCTATCCTAGTCGTTCAAAGGGTTCGCGACCTGGGCCCATTACAGGAGCACCCCTCCAGTCCATGCCCCATGGGCACCGCGACGCGAACACATGGCCTGGGTCGGTCGCCCCCCACGACTGGGGCCGGGAACTATCCACACGCGGGTACATAGCCGGAAGGCACGATAACAGAAGCAAAACGGTGATTAACAGCAATAACCCAAACACGCCCCCGCGGGGCTCCACACTACTGTCTTTTTGCGCAGGGAAAGGGAAAAGAAAAGAACAAATCAGATGCAGCTCGCCTCACACCGGCCTGCAGGGAAGACTCGAGCTGCCTCCGGGGCTCAGGCAGACTCCCTCTCGCGCTTCACCGGGGCGCGATGGCGGGCGGACGCGCTACCACCTCCCAAGCAGATACAGCGGCGTGGAGGCTGACCGCGGCCACCACTAGAGGAGTCGCCGCCTGAAGAAGAATCGGAGAAGCTTGGGGAACCCTGAGCGCCGCCGGTCACACGAGCGCTGTCTTCCCCATCGTCGCCAGAGCTGGGTTCCCGGCCGCGGTTGTCGTCCTCGTGGCAGCACCCTGCGCGGCGACCATCTTCCCCAAACACCCTCACGTAGAGGGTGGCATCGCCGTCAAACTTGAAGTGCAGGGTACATCGATGGCCCAGGCCACGCGCGCGGGCAAACGTCTGCCAACCGCGGGCCAGGGCCAGGCTCCCGGCTGCGGAGACCTCCAGTGAAACCCATGAGGCCCGGCTGCAGCAGCCGTCGGCCTGAAGCCAGAGGCCGCCCGGGGCGCCGGCCGGGAGCTCGCCAAGGAGGAAGCGAGGAAGTGGAAGCCGGGTGCTAGTCGGCTACGCCGACCACATGACAAACTCCGGCAGCACCTCAGCAGTGCGAAAGCGCGGCATAGGGGGACGCGCAGCCGGAGCGCGCCCCCCGGCCACAGCAATCCGCCCGTCGCTGTGCTGAAAATCGCCTCCACAGCCGCGGGGAGCTGCCGTGGTGGCCACAGGATGTTTGCGAGGGCGCCCTCGACCGCGCTTGGGCGGGAGAGAGGCGGGGTCAACCTGGCGAGCCTTCCCCTTCTCTGCGGCCGAGAACCTCCTCGACGGGGCCATGAAGAAGAAGGTGGAGCAAGGGGAGATGAACTGGAAGGGCACGCGCCGATCCGTACTTATAGCTGGCGAGGGCCAACCGACGGCCCCCACGATCGCATGTAATTATGACCCGATTTGCATGCAGGGACTTGTCCAATCCATGCAGTTGCCGAGGCGCCATGGGGAAGTGGAGACGCCCACGTCCAATCAACCGCCACGCGGCGCCCAAGGCCGCACGTTGTTAGGGCCCGCGGCGCTTCGCTCTTACCCTTCCGCCTCCCTGCAAGGCCAAGTCCGGGAACGCCTTGGGCCCGGGGCCTACTGTCGGCATTCTGGGAACGGGGGTCCCCAGCCTTGCCTGCCTGCGGCCTGCGGCGTGGCTCAAAGGGGGGCCCAGCATGGCCCATCTTCACCAACACAAACCCAAGACCCTCGCGAGGGGCCAAGCCTCGCGGGGCGGACGACGCGGAGCTTCCTCGGGCACGGCCTCATCAGGCTGGCTAGCAAGGAGGCGGAGAGATCAAGGCGGGGTACCTCACGAGGTGCCCGTGACGCAAGCCATGACGACCAAGGGCGCCAGGCGGGTGCCAGCCCGCGCAGTGTCCTCCTTTCCTCTTTGGTGAAAAGGGGGCAAGCACAGCCGCGGAGTACTGAGGCATCAGGCAAAGGTTGCCGTTTTGGTGCAACAAGACCAAGACCAGGAGGACTTCAAGACGGAGGTCATCGTGGAGCCCAAGACGGCGTCATCACCAGAGCTTTGTGCAGGCGAAGACTACTTTTGTCAAGATAGCTGGTACTAGCTGTCCCCTTTCAAATTAGCCCGCCATTGTTGGCTCCCTTCCCGCTCGATATTTGGGAAGAGGACCAGGGCCTCTATAAATAGGACCAGCCACCCGCAAGAGCGGAGCTGGGTGAGAAGTGAGAGGTGGGAGATCAAAATCTGAGAGAGAGAGAGAGAAGGGTGACTGAACTCCTCCCAGCAGTTCATCCCCCCAGCCAAGAATAGACCCTCGCGAGGCTATTCTTCCTTGTATTGTCATCATCATCAGCCCTAGAGGCAAGCCACCACACCACACACTGGAGTAGGGTATTACACCACAACGGTGGCCCGAACCAGTATAAACCTTGTGTCCCTCGTGTTATTCTTTCCATAGCTTAGACCTTAGCGAGGCGGAGGGGCGCAGGTAGGTAGGAGGCGAAATCTCTGCGTGCACCCCAGTGTTCGAACCTCAAGGGTCTGCCGGAACCCGAAATCTGACAATTTCCCTGACCAAGCCTCGAACTCCTTCCTCAACATCTCGGCATTCATTGTCGTGTGCGAGGCCTTCCTCCGCATCCAACCCCACTTTGGACTGTGGCTCAAGATCTTCAACGTGAAGCCGAAGGTGGTGGATGGCCCGCATGCGGAGTGCGGAGGCGCCATGGTGAGCAAGATGCTCAATGTCACATGGCCGAAAGGTACTTTTGTGGAGACCGTCAAGGAGTGGCAGAAACTGTGGTTCTACATCATAGAGCCCCGCGACGCCACCTAGGCCGCGGCTTCCGAATTCAACTCCGGAGCTCCAATGCGTCTCACCTCCTGGATACAGAAGGGCCCAAATTGGTCTTCGTTGGATGAACTGATAGCGCTACAAACGCACATCCAAAGCATGGTGGATAAAGGCATCAAGCTCATCGACGTAATCCAGGTGATGCTGGTTCGCCAGATCCTCCCATGCCAAAGCCGAAGCTATCCCTTATGGGAATTCGACCCGAAGAAGCACCAAACCTTGTAAAGGCTCTTCGGAACCACTCATGAAGATGCCTGGAAGTTGCTCTTTAGAGGCAACGAGACGCCGCCAGCCATAGACTCGGACCGTGGGCACGATATTACCCATTCTGCCAATGCGGTAAGCCTTTCATGTCTCCAGACGCATCCTCTACTTGCTTGTTTCAAGGAGGATATCTAAACATTATTATTATTGTTCTTTAAGGTATGGACGGAGAGGGCGGAGCGGATTCACTGTTCGGCTCCACTGCCCGAGGAACCAGTCATCCCTCTCCTAGCGAAGATGCTGGTGTCGGTGCCCTATAAGGCGCCGGAGAAGAAGGCCAAGAAGAAGGCCAAGGGGGTCCGGAGTGGCCCCCGCCGCAAGGGAGCTTCAGACGTGTCGTCCGAAGACAAGACTCTCTCCTCCGCCACCGAAGACGATGACGAGAAGGAGGAAGAAAGCACCTCTCCCCCTGGTGGGGGGAGGAAGAAGAGGGCGGCCTCCAAAAATTTGGAGGTGGAGGCACCCAAGAGGGGGAAGGGCCCCCTTGCGGATAACTCCGCATGGGACGTCGACAGCAGCCCGGAGCGATGCCACCGAAACAAGCCTCTGGCCGCGTCGTAAGTACTAAAAACCCGCATACGTCCATACATTTGGCCTCTCTTGCTTCATGATATTAATATGCTTAAGTGATGCCATTGCAGTCCGGCCCACGATAGCTCCCAGTGATCCTCATCAAGAGGTTCATTGGATTCCAAGGCGATGGCCAGCAAGTCACCGCCGGCCGCTCACTCTCCCACGGCCAAGGGCGACGACGAGGTGTTGTCCCAAAGGACCTTCCCCCATGGCGACTGAGGATGGGGGCTTTGCTTAGTTCGGCCCCCAGCCGAATACAAGGCTGGAGGCCTACACGGCTCCAGAATCCGGCGAGCAACCTCCTTCGAAGGAGGGGGGTTTGCCTATGTCGCCGGTGACCTCTATCTAACCAGAGGCACCGGATAATCTGCTGGAAGCGCTATGAGGCGCTTCCATTGTGGATGAACACCATATCCTTATGGGTACAGTGATTGGGAGGGTTCAGTCCATCAAGAGCAGACTAACCGAAGCCTGCAGCATCCTGCTGACAGGTTTTGAGGTAAGCAACGCAAAAGAAAAAGTCCTAATATAGACAGTAGCCCCTGAGACACTGTCCGGTGTTCGGCAAGAATAGCCGGACAGAGGATCAATTTATTTTTGCAGGAAACTAACTAAATGTCTTATATGAATAAGCAGGCGTTGTTGCTGGCCACGACCTCACACACTGCCGAAGTCTCTGGACTAAAGCAGAGACTGGAGCGGGCCGATCAGGAGCTCGGCCAAGCGGGGAAGCAGCTAGAAGACAAGCAAGGTATGTAATGACTTGCTGTATATTCGGAAAGAGGAAATGATGCATATTGACTGTAGTGCCATGATATGTGTAGGAGCAGCGACCGAGGTCGAGGTCCTTAAACAGGCCCTAGCTGAGGCCTAGGAGAGAGCTGTCAAGGAAAAAGCCGTCCGTGAGAAGCACGAGGCCAGGCTTGATGAGGTCCAGCAAGAGCTCCAGGATGCAGTGAAGAAATTTGAATCCTTGGAGCGCGACGTTTTGGCTCGAGAGACCAAACTCGCTAAGGCTCACCAAAGCGCGGAAGAGGCCCGAGTTGAGGCCTAGGGCGCCCTCCAGGTGATCCAGGAGGCCAAGAAAATCACGGCGGGTAAGGCGTTTAGTATGCAAAGCAAATATGTGAAGAAGTATCTCTTACTAACCCGGATTCAGAGTTCTCCAGGGGCGTTTGCGGATCTGCCGTGCAGTGTGCCTGACGCTGCAGAGTTCTTCCGAGCCGAAGAAGGGAGCTCTACGGAGAAGCTGTTCTGGTCGCAATATCTTGCGCCAGAACATCCGGTGCCCTTTGGCGATTAGCTAAAACAGCTGGTCGAGCTGCATAGGGTGGCCGAACTGGCCATGAAGGATGTAATAATTTGGCTGTGGCCTACCGAAGCTATACCCGGCAGCTACTTCGGGCTCATCAAGCGGCTGGTGAATGCCTACCCCTCTGTTGGACATTGTCAAGCGGCCGGTCTGCATCAAGGGCGCGCGCCCGGCCTTCGCCCACGTCAAGGTGTGGTGGGCGAAGATGGACGCCGTCAAGCTTACGACCGGGGGACCGCCAGAGGGCAAGGAGCACCGCACGCCCGAGCGGTATTTTGAAGACGTCCTGGGGGGTCTCGTATTGTGGCGACGCAATGTGTGCAAGACATTATTTTTGACTGAATACATTCATGTTGTCTCTGCCTTGTATGATGAAACGAAGTCATTATGTAATATAATATTTTTTATTTAAAAAATTCACCTCCTGTGCGGCCGTGTTGTATGAAATCTGAGAGTTGGCCAGTCGTCGGCTTCTGCCCCCATGTAGGTAGTACGGGGGTGTTCAGGATGTATCTAAACACTCTTGATCCAATTGTTTGGTCCTTGAAGGAGGTGTTTAGCGCGATGAACCAGGCAATCAGACTATGCGGCTTTAGTAGCCTCACTTAGCCATAGGAGTTTGACAATAAAAATATAGGCGCAGCCCCTAGTATCTGAATTAGGATGCTGTAAACACCTGATCGGGTAAGTACCGATCCCTCGCGTATTGCGGGAAAAATCTCTAAAGATCTGAGACCTCCAAAGAGCTGACCGGCTCTCACCGCATCATGACAGTCAATTTTTGGCTTTCTCTACTAAGGTGCTCCTCCGGGTAAACCAGGGCATAATCGCAGTAGTTCTCCCTTTACTACCCTAGCTGATATAACGGAACATAATGTAGCAAGCATAGGAGTTGGGCAACCCAACTATTGACCAAAGACATGATTCAAAGCCAATGCATATAGTGCTAAATTCGGGGTGCCGAATTATACTGTAAAAAGTGTTTGGACTTTGTTGTCGTGTTGTGGGGCGCTATGAAGCCCCTGGCAAATTGAAACGTACCTAAGTGTACGGGTGCCATTTGATAAAGTTATCAAGAAAGAAAAAGAAGAAAGGGTAGTAAGCTAAAGCCGTAAAATATGGGCCGCAAACTGTTTCCATTATCATTTTACTGGTGCGTTAAAGCGCATTTATACAAGTAGTGCAATAAGCAGAAGGCTATTTGATATGCCTTAACCAAGGGAGAGCTGCGTGTGGGTCCTGAAAATAGGTAAAGGGATCGTTAAAGAAACCACCTAAAAATTCCCCAGTACATCTGTGCTTCTTGTCGTCTTGGTGTATTTATCCTTCGAAAAGAACCGATGGTCAAGCCGCCAGGGAAGGCCTATGAAAAAGAAACCTGAAAAGGAGAAAAAGGAAACAGTGAACGTACATGTGTCCGGGGCGGTCGAGCCGTATTGTGGATCACAAGCTGGTAATGCCTCCATCCATGCCCATGGTACTTTGAGTGCGTAGTTATGTACGCGTGGTACAATTGCCGCCACTTGGTCGGGACTGGGACGGAGGCCGAATTGCTAGTCGAGCTCTTGACGAGCCGAGCTGTCCTGCAGAAGAATAGTCCGGACTCTTTTGCCAGTATCCGGGAGCTCGGCCTCCGAATTAAGGTTCTGCTTGAAAAGGCCGCTCTGTACTTCTACTGCTAAGGCAGCGGTGTGCTCCTCAGTGCGGAGGGAGCGTTCCGTGTTTCCATTAACTATTATGACGCCGCGTGGTTCGGGCATCTTGAGCTTGAGATAAGCGTAGTTTGGCACCGCGTTGAATCGAGCAAATGCGGTTCGTCCAAGCAGTGCATGATAACCGCTGCAAAAAGGGATGATATCAAAGATTAACTCCTCGCTTCGGAAGATGTCCGGAGATCCAAAGACAACCTCTAGTGTGATTGAGCCCGTACAGCGGGCCTCTACACCTGGTATGACTCCTTTAAAGGTAGTCTTTGTGGGCTTGATCCGTGATTGATTAATGCCCATTTTGCGCACTGTATCCTGATAGAGCAGGTTGAGGCTGCTGCCACCATCCATCAGGACTCGCGTCAGGTGGAGCCCATCAATTATTGGGTCCACGACCAGTGCGGCTGAACCGCCGTGATGGATATTGGTCGGATGGTCCCGGTGATCGAAAGTGATTGGGCATGACGACCATGGAGTAAATTTTGGGGCGACTGGCTCTATCATGTAGACGTCCCTGAGCGCGTGCTTGCGCTCCCTCTTGGGGATGTGGGTAGCGTATATCATGTTCACCGTTTTGATCTGAGGGGGAAACTTCTTCTGCCCCCTGTGTTCGGTGGCCAGGGCTCCTTGTTGTCGTCTTTGCTTTGCGATCCCTTCTCCTTGCTTTCGGCATTTAACTTGCCGACCTGTTTAAAAACCCAACAATCTCTGTTGGTATGATTGGGTGGTTTGTTTGGGGTGTCGTGGATCTGGCACGAACGATCGAGTATGCGGTCCAAGCTGGATGAGCCCGAATTGTTATTTTTGAATGACTTCTTCCGCTGACCGGACTTAGAGCCACTGAATCCGGCATTGACCACCGTATCATCGGTGTTGTCATTGTTGTTTCGATGCTTGTGTCTGTTGCGTCGGGACTTGTCGTTGCTAGTTCTGGCTTCAGAGGTGCCGGTGTTGCTTGCATTATTTTGCTACGGGCCAGCCAACTATCTTCACCCGCACAAAAGTGGGTCATGAGTGCCGTGAGGGCTGCCATGGACTTCGACTTTCCTTGGCCGAGGTGGCAGCCGAGCCATTCGTCGCGGATGCTATGTTTAAAGGCCACTAGGGCTTCGACATCCGGACAGTCGACGATCTGGTTCTTTTTGGTTAGAAACCTACTCCAGAATTTCCTAGCTGACTCTCCGGGCTGTTGAACTATATGGCTTAAGTCATTGGCATCTGGTGGCCGGACATATGTACCTTGGAAGTTGTCGCGGAAGGCATCTTCCAAATCCTCCCAGCCGCCAATAGAGTTTTCGGGCAGACTGTTTAACCAGTGCCGAGCTGGCCCTTTGAGTTTTAACGGAAGGTATTTGATGGCGTGGAGGTCATCTCCATGGGCCATTTGGATATGGAGAAGAAAATCCTCAATCCACACAATGAGATCAGTTGTTCCATCGTATGATTCAATATTCACGGGTTTAAACCCTTCTGGGAATTCATGCTCCATTACTTCGTCAGTGAAGCAAAGAGGGTGTGCGGCGCCTCTATATTGGTCCACATCGTGACGTAGCTCCGATGGAGTCCGTCTGCGGTTTTCGGCCCGCGCATGACTAGGCTTGTCACGTCCAAATAGATAGCCGTTGTCACGTGTCGGACACGTTCTCGCGATCCGTAGATCGATCTGGTATGTCCTGCTCTATTGTCCAGGTCCTGCCGGAGGTCATATGTATAACCACGACCTGTTTTATCTCTGCCTTTACGATGAGGCGGGGTGGGCTGGTGTTCGGCTTGAGTTACCGTTTTATCCCAACCACGTGGTGGTCGGTCAGCCACATTGCACGATGATGACACGGGCTCCGGTGCCTCGTCGTCGAACTGAGGTAGCAATTTACGCTTTGGGTAGCTTTTGGCTGGGTGCTTGAGGCCGTATTCTTTGGCTGTTAGGACATCGGTCCATCTATCATTGAGCAGATCCTGGCACTACAAAAAAAAGACACATCCGTGACATTTTGGGCCAAACGAATTTTTTTTTGTCATACATATGACACTTCTATGACAATAATTGTGACAAAACCCGATATCATCATAGATGTGGTGGGCTCCTACTTCTATGACAAAAAATCATGACAAAAAATGGGCTTTTCGTCCTGGGCGGGCCGGAGACGCAGCTGCATGACATTCTTTGGGCCGTCCATGATGGAAAAAACCGTGGTAGAAGCGAGGGGGAGGAAAATTTCGGGGAGTTCTCGGTTACGGTGGGAGGTCGGTGGCAGAGCGATGCGCGCTTCTCTCGTACACGTACGCACGTGTGTGCGAGGCGTTGGCTCTAACTGAACCCGAGCGAGGCGTTGGGCTCTAACTGAACCCGAGCGATTGCACTGCAGGCTACGCATTACTGAACCCGAGCGATCGATCGATGGCTGTTAACTGAACCCGATTGAGCGATTCCTTGGCTACTGCTGCTAACTGAAGCCGATCGATGGGAATGAACAGTGAGTGTTGCGGGGGAGTTTGGATGAACAGTGAGCGGTGGCGTTGCCTCTAGATGAACAGGACCCCGTGGTGTGGTGGAGGGCTGGATGAACAGTAGACGGTGGAGGGGTGCCCGTGGAGGGGTGGATGAACAGGACCCCGTGGTGTGGAGGG